>NW_020885013.1:111435-253291 GCF_003945725.1 Corapipo altera | reverse complement strand
AAAGCCCCCTGCCCCATGGATGAAGATGGGAACGACCCCTTGAAATGGGGTGCCAAGAGAAGCACCGCCCCAAGTTCCACCTATTCTCCATCTATTTTTAATATGTATTGATAGATGTTGTAATCGTTTGAATATGCATTTAATCACATCTAAAAATTGTATAAAAGTGCTGATTTTCTGAAGAGTCGGTGAGCAAGTTTGTCCAGCGCGAGTTGGTTTGTTCCCAGCGCTGCAGATAAATACCTTTGCTGCTCAAAAGATCAAAGTCTCTGGGCAGTTTCTCAGACCGATTTTTCGGATTCATTACTCTAGCCGCTGTAGGTCCACGTGTGTGGATGGTCCTTTGTTTAGCGGTGACTGAGTTTACTTTCGGTTTCTGGTTCGGCTACTCTCTCGCGGCTTTTTTTCTCCCTGCGTTCCAGGCAGCGTTCATTGCTGCCCGGGTGCCTGTAGTGGTTTCTCCAGCAACTGCAGGTGGCGGGGGGTCCTTCCGGCGTGGCGCAGATGGTTTGGGTGGTGACAGGTCCCGGAGTAGGTCGGTGGCGGTTCCTCAGCGGCTTCCGGCATCGTCGTCTGGCAGCGCGGGGGCTGCGTCCGATGACGGTCCTGTTACGGTCCCGGCGGTGATCCTGGTGGCGGCAGTTCGGCGCATGGGGATCATGGTAGGCGCGTGCAGGTCGGCAAAAAGCGGCGGCGACGGTGGCTCCCGTGGTCCGCGGGACGGGGCAGGGACTCCGGCACAGAGGCACGCTTTCACGGCGTGGCTGCTACGGGTCCAGTGTGGCTTCTAGCATGGTGGGCGAGTGCGGGCAGGCAGCAGACTGCACGGAGCGGTGGCGCTTCTCCGTTTGGCGGAAAAGTGTGCCGGCTGAGGGGATCAGTGTCCCCGCGGGCAGGTTGGGCTGTTTGAGCAGTGGCGGGGCTTAGTGCACGGCAAGCGGCAGGCAGCAGGAGTTCCCGGCGGGTTTGGCGCGCTCTGCCGCTCGATTTTTTGAACTGCGGTGCTCGCGGCCGCTCGGGGAGCAGCCCCAGCCACGGTGCTGGCTGCTGACACTGCCTTTCAACTCCACTCACCGCTCAAGTGCTAGCCGACTCCGCTCCGCTTTCGCTGCAACTACTCTCCCGGTTTTTGGCTTCTTCTTCTTTTTCTTCTTTTCTGTTCCTGTGCACTTTCCCTAATATTTTTCGAGCTCTCTGTACTAACCTGCGTTTCTCAGAACCGGTTGAGACAACGCTTTAAAGACGTCTGGGTTTTTTTGGTGGAAACTCCCGTATTCTAGAATTAATACGTTCCCAGAGTTACCGAATTTTCCCTGATGCAGGGAGTTCTAATCTTTTCTAATGTAGGTCCTATGACCCCACGTTCGGGTTCGCCACATGTAGGATCTTTATATAATAGAGTCCGCTCCCAACTGAGGTGGTGCCAAAGAGAGTTTTATTCAAACCCGGCACTCTTTTTATCCCTTGAAACCATGTAACCTTATAACCAATGAGAGTATAGATTCCGGCGCATGTCCCCTGAGCTTCTCTGCCCCGGGTGCTTCCCCCTCCTACACTCAAGCATCGGATACTTTGCTCTATGGTGTTCCACTGGCCTTGCTGCAGCTGGAGGTCTTCCTTGCAAAGGTATCTTTCCTTCACACTTGACAGGAGTCACTTCCAGAGGCTGAGAACTTCTGGCCTCTTTGCAATCCCCTGGTCAATACCCACATCCTGGGACAGGGATCCCAGTTGCCTTACTTCACCACTATCCATGAGAGTACTGTTGCCCAATTAATCCCAGATTAGGAGCAACCAGGTCAATATGGACTCATCTGTTTGTTGGTTGAGGTCTTTCCACACATTACCCATGGATAGGGATTGGGTGATTATCTCCGACTCTGTCTCCTCCACTGATTGTGAGGGTCCTGCCTCCCTGTCATCATTCACTGGGTGAACTGATATAGTCTTGCATTTCCTCTTCTGCACAGGGATGACTGCTACTGGCTTGGGCTGCCTTTCTGTTTCAACTGCAACCTGAGTGACCATGGTGTCTGTTGATGTGTTTTCCTTCCCCTCTGGTTCGGCTGCAGTCTGTGGGGACATGTTGATTTGTTTTCTTCCCCCCCACCCCTGAAGGTGCTGTACAGTAACGAGAAGTGTGTGATAAACATTAGCCAGGGCCCAGCACATTGCATAATTTCACATCTCTTTGGAGCTGCCACAGCAATTTTCTTTCAAATATTCTACCACTTTATCGGGGCCCTGTATTTGTTCAGGGGGTAACTTCCAAACCATTGGAGCAGAAAACTCCTTCAAAAACTGACCCATTTTCTCCCACATTCCATGCTAGTCAGGATTATCCACCCCTGGGACAGGCCTCTGAATAGCTTCCCTGGAAATCTTCATCCTGTCTGTAAACACTAGGTAGACCATACTGAGTAAACCTGGGAGACATAGCAATAAGAATATGCTTTCCTTAACATCCAGAGGGAATCCTATATTCTCAAAAGCTGTGGTAGCAGACCTGAAAGAGGAGAAGGGGGTGAAAGGCTGGGAAAAATCACCCTCTCCTTTTCCTCCCACAGACTGGGTGCCATTATCAATGAACCCCCAGAGGTAGCAACCCAAACCAGGACAGGCAAACAACATCGAATACACATCCCAAGTGAAATTCACCACCTCTGAGGTAACCATGTTTTAAACTGATATCACACATCAGTACATCAACAAAGCAATCTTGGTTCCTCTCCCTGATCTGAAAAAGAGCACTGTGCTGGGCAATTAGTTCCACGTATACGAACATATATACAGGGTGAGGTGCCACACCAACATGAATAGACCAAGCAACATGATGGCAAGGGAATTCTGTACTCTGCACAAATGCTTCGATAAAAATTGTTATTTTTTCCTTCTTCTCTACTGCCTCACATTGGACGCTAAAATTACTGTGTTGATTTTGGACAAACCAACATGAGAAATAGAATTGTAAAATAAGCCACTCCCCTTTAGTTTTAACCTCTCCCCACCCCCTCCAATAATGAAGGGACAATACGAAGATATATAAGTAAAAATAAAAATTTACTAAAGGAAATGGCAGTAACTACAAAGTTACAAAGGAAAATGATTTAAGTCAACAAAGGCAGGAATCATTTTCTAGTCCCCCAACCCCCAGGGCAAAAACAAAAGACAAAATGTTTGCAGTCATATGGTTTCCCCAGGCCAAGACAAACTGTCTGAGAGGCCCCCCCTGCCATGCCCCCACTGGCCCCCGGAACATGTAGTCAGGAAAAAAAACCAAAGAAAAACACCAAAGAAAAACACTATGTAGCAAATGATTCTCTGCAGGAAGACGTCAGGACTCAGCAGCTCTCTTGCTCTCCTTGGTGAAGATCAGAAAACAGCAACAGTAACCAGTGGGTGATGGTGGTAGCTCCTGGGGCAACCACAGCGTGTGGTCCCCGTTTCTTTTTCCCTCTCTCTGGTACTCTCTCTATCCAGCAGCCAGGTAGGCCTGGTGGCTACAGTTACAGCCTACATAATAACTGCAGTAACAGTAATGATGCTGTCAAGAGTTTGCCTGGCAGCAGAGACTTTCTCCCCCAGGATTGGCAGTAGAGGGGCAACCTCTCCTCCTTCGACCAGCCGCATGGTTTATGGAACAACCCAAAGCCTGGGGTGGGGCAGCTGTGACCTGCAGCCCAGTTTGTGAAGGCAATGGCGTGCTGTTTTTCGAATTTCAGAGCGGCTCCCCTTTAGGCTAGGCTCATGGCACAGCCCCAACTCGTGGCAAACTCTCTCCCTTGCTCCCACACTGGGCGAAAGAGCGACCCCTTCCCATTCTGGTCTGTGGTTTTTTTTTTCCTGTCAAGTCCATGTTCCCTCTGATGACATGGTGGTATGAATATTCATCGCTAAAACTCCCTTCCCTGTATTATAACCATAACAATGAGGTTTGCATCAGCCCACCTCTCAAGCCTGTCAAGGTCCCTCTGGATGGGATCCCTTCCCTTCAGTGTGTTGACTGCACCATACAGCTTGGTTGGTCAGCAAATTTGCTGAGGGTGCATGCAAACCCACTGATGTTTTAGAATTCTTAAGGTTTGTAGCAAATATGGATTTTTAGTATGGATGTATAGGTTTTAACACTTTAGAATAGCAGTTGACAGTTACCAAACCCTGTTCTCACACTTCATATCAAATTTTGTAAATTCTTCAGGTTTTTTTTAATGTTCTTTTCAAGGGAAAAGACTCTAGCAAACACATCTTGTTTGAGACATGCATCTGGACCAGAATAATAGGATATCATTGTAGCCAAAGCAACCTTGAAGGCCCAGGAACCTTGGAGGAGCTCCAAAGACAGCGCATGCTGTGAGGAGGAGGAAGATGAGGAAGAAAGGGATCTTGAGACCTCTGACTCAATTCTGGGGAGGCGTGCCGGGGGGCAGATCTGGGGAGGTCCTGAGGGTGGATAATTCTCAGATTGGATGGATTAGTGCTATAAAATTGTAGAACCCCTGGACACTCACGTGCACTTTTATGTATTTGCTGCACCAGAAAATACTTTATTAAAAGAACTGTTTTCTATCTTATCTATGCTAATATTGTCCAGAAAGTTTTTTCTATTTTAGGCAACAGATTTGGCACCCCAGATGGCACAGACTGACCTATGCGCTTCTCTAGGATCATGTCCATGTTGCTGACAAAGATGTTGAATAGTATTGGCCTGAATACTGACCCCTGAGGGACACCACTCATCACTGGTCTCCACATGGACAATGAACTGTGAAGGAACAAGATTCAGGATGGGAGAGGTTCCAGGCGTGGAGAAAAACATATAGCAATTGACAGGACTTTATTATATGGACCTTACAGTTATTATATGGCCTTTACTGTTCTTATGTGGTTTCAGATATGTGTATTGCATTGCATCCACACTACACAGTGCACAGCCTGGGCATGCCCGGGCTTACCACGAGTTATGCCTGCTCCCTGTTTCCCTGCTCCCCTCTGTGATAGGCTGAAGAAGCTGCAGAGAGGAGACAGTTACCATTCGCCCTTTCCTTCTCTGGTTCCTCCCACATTCCTCCCCCTTTGCCTGTGTCCCTACCCCGATTTGTTTCCCCGTTTGTCTGTCTCATGCTCCACCCCGTGTTCTAGCCCTTTCCCCGCCTAAACCCATAAAACCTCTGGACACCTCAATAAAGTATTCCATTTGCACCTCTACCTTGTCTCTGGCCTTGTCACGGCCCCATTCCCCCTCGGACCGTGACCACAGCTCTGCATATGACCACCCATCCATTTCTTTATCCGCTGAGTAGTCCATCCATCAAATCCATGTCTCTCCAATTTGGAGACAAGGATGTCATGCAGGACAGTGTCAAAGGCTTTGCATAAGTCCAGGTAGATGATGTCAGTTGCTCTGCCCCTATCCACCAATGCTGCAGCCCCGTCATAGAAGGTCACCAAATTTGTCAGGCATGATATCCCCTTTCTAAAGCTATGTTGGCTGTTACCAATCACCTCTTTGTTTTCCATGTGCCTTAGTATATTTTCCAGGAGAATCTGCCTTGGAGCACTACATTCCCCACCAGCTCCTCCCTGCTGGTGAGCACAAGGTCCAGTATGACACCTCTTCTTGTTGGTTCCTCATTAATAAAAGAGATTTTTTTTGTTATTTATTACAGGTTTTGCACTTTGTTATAGAAATGCATGCATCCTTGGACATTGCCTGAAGTCTTTTGGTAAAGTGTTATCAAGCGTAACTTTCCGTACTAATTTGACTACTTCACTATTTTTTATTTTCACATATTGGTCCATTTTATAAAACAGTTTGCATGTAAGACAGCATTTAAAAATAATATTTGGGCTGATAGCTTTTCAGGTAATAAAGATCTTGTGCTGGTTTCAGCAGTTAAAAATCCTCAGGACAGAGTTTCAAAAACACACAACTGCCCTGACCTAGGAAAAGATGTAATTGCATATGGCTTGTACACTTCAAAAATATCTTATAAGACTATCTTGTACTTCAAAACTACTGTGTAAACTATGGCATGAATTATGAAAAAGGTCTTTAACAGTTTAGTTAGCTGTCAGACAATTTCTTCTATAATCCACTGGATCTCTTAGTATATGCTTGGCATCACTTGCTGTGTTAGTGTTTCCCAGAGGTTAATGTCTGAGAGAAGTTTCTCCACTAGAGATTGTAGATGTTGAGGGCAAGAAGTGAGATCTACCCTTGGCAGGTCTGAACATACCAGTTTCCATCTGTGCTGGCAGATCACTCATTACCATCACAGATGGGAAGATGCTCCTGCAGAAGGCAGACCTGCTGAAGGAAAGACAGTTACTTCTGGTCTATCTGGTCCAGTTCTGGACCATTTCTGCTTTGGGTTCCACCCAGTTTCAAGAAACTCTTGAGCAGCTATTGTATTTTTTCAGTAAATAAGCAAGGCCTAGACTAGGCTGATTTTTCTCCTCCCTCCCCCCCCCTTTTTTTTTAATTTTAAATTGAATTACTGCATGTTGGAAAACCAGACTTAAAACTAACTCTGCTTTTCTTTACAGTTTTGATGCTTCCTTCTGTGGGGATTGAGGGGGACCCTGCACAAGAAATGGATGAGGACATGAACAGGTTTGGAAATTTCTCTTTGCTCAAGAAACCTTTCATGGCTAAAAAATATAAGTTTGAGAGAATGTATGAGAATAACCCCATTCTGTCTTTCCCTCTGGGCTGCTTTTTGCCAAGACAGACAAAACAGGCAAACCCTTATCAAAGAAGGTGTTTGCAAGCTACATAGAAGCATTCTTTCCCAGAGATGGGGGGAAGGGCAGAGGAGAAAGGGAACAAGTGGAAGAAAACAACCCAGAGGGCAGTATGCACATGCCTTGACCCTTTGATATGTATGGACAAGAAACCCTGCTGTGTGTGTTGCTTCTGGTCACCCAACTGTGAGTTTTCGAAGTTGTATAGGGTTTCCAAAATACTTGAAAGTCCATAGCTTAACTCTCTGGTTACCTGCGTACATATTTGGAGCATACACTTCCAAAAACCATGCACACTTAAAAATGTAAAGATATTGGCCAGAAATCCAACTATTCCAGTTAACACCTCAGATAGGTGTAACTCAGGGGTCTCTTACCTGCTTTTTCTCTTCTGTGGGATTGGATTTGTTGGATGTCTGAGCATTCCTGTGCACTAATTACATGCAGTGATAGATAAGGCTGCACAACTGTGGCTGGTTTTGTTATCTTTCTATTCAGAAATAAGCAGTTAAGGGCAAAGTTTTGCAGTCCTTTTCCTACTTTCACAGGGTGTTTAACCCTGTGGCTGCACATTCCAGGCCTCTATTGCAAATTCATAATTTTTCATATTCTGTGCTTGGATGGCAAAGCAAAAATGTCTGTTGTGTTTATGAATTTAACCTTGAATTGTCTCCTTGCTGAGACACGGTTGCTTGGCACAGGTGAGGAGAGACAGAGGCAATGGAAAAGCCCTCCATGATTTCCTGATTTTTACCTAGTTTATTGGTGCACGCTTGAGGGGCACATGACCTGCCTCGATCAGCAAAGGACTATGAGACACCAGGGTACTGATGGATGCAGTGAGGCGTGTTGTGTTCCTGTGGTCTTTCTGTCTCCACTGAGCACAGGCTCCAGTGCTGTCTGCGGGGTTACACATGGGTCTTCTGCAAGGGGTTGTTCCCCTTTGAGAGTTTCTCTAAAACAGGATGGTTTTGATTGATCAGGCTTGACTGCTTTGGGCCTCTTACTGTAATATGGTCTTTCATTCTTCTGTTTCATATGTTGCCTAAAAATCGGGAGCACAAAAAACTCCAGGCAAATTTAGTAGAGATAAGGTAATAGAGCAGGTCTTTAATGAAGGCCTTCTGGCACAAGGAGTACAAAAAAGGCACGTACCTCCTGTGTCCAGGGGTTTAACAATTTATGGTCCAATCCTCTGTGATAACATATTTAAGAACAAGTTTTGTTGCGCAGAAGAAATTGCAGTCAGGGGAGTTTCTGACTGAAGCTCCTGGAGGTCCGGACCACCTCCCCCACCATGGGCAGAGGGGGCGGTGGCTGCAGCCCAGGCCCACTGCAGCACCTGGCCCAGGACAGGCAGCAGCGGCCCCTGTGAAGGGGCGACCGGGGCCCTAGCTGGGGCGTGCAGCCCCATGGAGGGAGTAGCCTCACAGACCCCCCGGGCCTGCCCCGTGAGAGGCCCATGATGGAGCAGATGGATGCATGGGAGAAGATGGTGACCTGTGGGAGGCCCATTATGGAGTAGGGTCCTGTAGGAGATTTGCGGCCTGTGAAGAGAGGAGCCCACGCCCGAGGAGGTTACTCCTGGGTAAGACTCGACTCATGGCCCTGTGGGGAACCCACATCGGTGCAACTCATCCATCAAGGACTGCATCCTATGGAAAACCCATCGGGGTGCAGAGACTACCTCCACCCTGTTGTCGCAGGTCCGATAGGGAGAGGGGACAGGACACGAGGACTGGTGCAAGCAGATTTGTTTATTCAGGTGTCTGTCTGATTCTTAAAACCTCCCGCCAGGGGAAGGGGCAGAACAAAGGGTGGGCTATCAGACAGACAAGCAGGGGAGCAAATCACAATAGGGTACAGGCAAAAGGGGGAGGAGGAAGCCTGGGCATGTGCAGTTGTGCACTGTGTAGTATGGATACAATGAAACCACATAATAACAGTAAAGTCCATATGAAAGTCCTGTAGATTGCTGTATGCTTTTCTCCATGCCTGGAACTGTTCCCATCCTGAATCTTGCTTCTCTACACCACCCCATGGAGGAATGACCTTCAGGACAGCAGATATGGAAGACCTGTGACCTGGGGGATGGACCCCACCTTGGAGAGATCCATCAAGGACTGTTTCCCATGGGAGGGACCCCACGGAACAGGGGAAGGACTCAGAGCTTTAGCCCCCTGTAGCCTGTGGTGAAGACCATGGTGGAGCAGGCTGTCCTCCTGCAGCCCATGGAAGGGTGACCCACAGGACAACAGACCTGGAAGACCTGTTGCCCTGTGGGTGGACTCCTCTCCCTGCACTGATGCAGGGGGAGGAGGAAGAACATGGAAGGAAGGACGGGTGGTTGGAAAGTGTTTTTAAGACTGTTTTATTTCTCACTCTTTAGCTCTTATCCTGTTAGTAATAAATTTTAGTATTATCCCCATGTTGAGTCTGTCTTGCCTGTGTGACCTCTCCCAGTTCTTAGTGATTTTCGTGGGTGTTTGGAATCCAGCCAAAGTCAACCCTCGACACCTGGGGTACAAATGTTCTTAAACAGAATGTGTTTACTTTAGTCCTACCTTGAAAGGAACCTAAACAAGCCTAAAGAATTCAGAAAATTTGATATGAAATGGGGGAATAGGGTTTGGTAAGTGTTAATTGCTATTCTGAAGTGTGAGAGACTACACAGCTACATTAAAATCTACAAAAAGCTAAAAATCCTAAGGCATCAATATTTATTACACTTTTTGAAGTACAATCTTTCCCTTGAGAGAAACATCAGACAATGTCATCCTTTGATAGGGATGAAGTAGAAAGGTTAAGGAGTATTAGAAAATCAGAAAGGGAGATAGACTGGTGGAACTAAACTCTGGCCTCCCTGAGACAGAAGCAACCACCAGAAGTAATTCAAGATCAAGGGGATCCTCTATCCATCCCCCAGCAAGGATAAGGTAGCAGTTTTAAAGAAAGGACCAAATGGAGGATAGTCCATGCTCAGAGTGGCAAATGAAATCTCTCTTCACCCATCTCACCTCCCCAGGTGCCTCTGCATAATAGATATGAGGCTTTGTATGTGGAAGGTCAACCAAAGGATGAAGAGGATGAAGGTCCAGTTACACCAGAGGTTTCACCACAGTCAGAAAGGTCAACCCCCCATATTACAACCATTTCCAAGAGGAAGAAAAGACAGATTGTAGTTGTAGGCAATTCCCTTTTAAGGGGAACAGAGGGCCCAATATGCTGACTGGGCCCAACCCATGGGGAGGTCTGCTGCCTCCCTGGGGCCTGGGTTAAGGACATTGCCAGGAAACTTCCTAGTCTGGTGTGGCCCCCAGACTACTACCCATTACTGATCTTCCACTTAGAGAGTGATGAAATGGCAACACGTAGTCTGAGGGCAATCAAAAATGACTTTCAGGGCCTTGGGATGGTTGACAAGGGAATTTGGGGCCCAAGTTATATTCTCCTCTATACTTCCAGTTGAAGGCAGCAACATAAGAAGAAAAAGATAGACTGAGTCTTAATACATGGCTTTGTGGTTGGTATAACCGACAAAATTTTGGGTTTTTTGACAATGGAATGGTCTATGCAGCAATGGGCATGCTGGCATCAGATGGGACTCACCTTTCTCAGTGAGGGAGGAGAGTCTGTGCTTGGGAACAAGGTGGGCTCATTGGTAGAGCCCATGATAGGGGAGAGGGACAATATCAGGCTTGTCCCTGGCAAGCTGTGGGATGAGAGGCAAAGGTTAGAGTTCTAGAAAGGGCCCTCTGCCAGTGACTTTGAAATGTACTGGTCACACTGGAACACATGTGCAGTCTTACAGAGACAAATCAGGGACTCCTGAGGTAAAAGAAACCAACAGGGTGATGCCCTTTTTGTAGATTTTAGAAGTAATTGTGTAGTAAATGTAGATTTTAATGTAACTGTATAATTTGTCACACTTTAGCACAGTAGTTTACACTTACCCAAACCCTATTACCCCATTTCATATAGAATTTTCTAAATTCTTTAGGTTGTTTAGACTTCTTTTCAAGGTAGAATTGTAGAAAACACCTCCATTTAAGAATATTTGCACCCTAGGCCCAAATAACAAGATACCACTATAGTCAAAACAACCTTCAAACCCAGAACCTTGGAGGAACTCCAAAAGACAGTACGTGACATGAAGAAGATAAAGATGAGGAAGGACAGGGATCTCAGGACCCCCAACTCAATTTCCAAAGAGGCATGCCGGGGGCAGAACTGGGGAGGACCTGGGGGCAAATAGTTCCGGGATTGGATGGACAATATTATAAAATTGTAGAACCATGACCTGAGTGCGCACACGTCATATGTATTCCTGTGGGCCTGAAGTCTGTAATTAAAAACCTGCTCTGTTATCTCTATACTAAAATAGACTGGAGTTTTTTTCTGCTCTGTGATCTTTAGGCAACAACTGGTGCCCGAAAGGTGGAAATTTTGGGACCTGCAACTTCTTTGCATCAAGCAATTTCATCCTGCAAGAAATTCTTTTTCTGGTGACACATTTTTGAAGGGTTCCTGCACCGATCCTGAGAAACCCCAGCTCCTAACAATTCTGGGCATAGATGAGATTAAAGAGCAGCTCTTTTTGGGTTAATTTTGCTAGCAACTGTAAAGTGGTTTTTTCCCGGAAATTGGGGAAAACTTGGTGGACTGGGAAGTGTGATTTTTGTGGGATCTCGCATTGTTGTAAAAGTCAGTTGTTTTCCCAGTCCATGGGCGAAAACGTGACCTTGGAATGACTAGGGAGGTCAGTATGGGGTCTGTTTGGTGGAGTGCCTTAGTCCCAAAGGTTTTCTTCACCTTGCATTTCGCCTGGGCAGGAAGTTTGGCTGACCTGTCCTTGGTTAATGGGGTGCTGATGGAAGACCCCCCACACGTGACTTCTGTAAGGGCAGGATCATACCACCAGTTGTTGCTCAGGGGGTTTTGTGTTGGCTTGTGCCATAGGTTTACTTGTTCTAAAAATCCAAGGGGGAATTCTTTTTGTTTTCTTTCCCCTGCATCCTTGTATAAGAAAGATGTTGAATGGGGGAGGGTGGTTTTACCTTGGGTGATTGACCCACACAAAAGAACTAACCAGCAGATCCACATTACAAGCTGATGACCCTCCGAAGACTGTGGGGAGGGGTGACGAGTTGTTTTTGCTCCTCGGAAACAGGAGGCACTTCACTTTTGCCCTAACTCAGGCAAAGTGTGTGTTGGAGGGGTCCGAGGTTCACTTTGTTTTCGGTCTGGTCACTTGGTTGCTTCTGGCCCTGATTTGCCTCCGCTTTCCTGTGCCCTGTTCTGTCCCCAGCCCAGACCTGCTCGGACTTCATCGGAGAGGCTTGACCCACCTGCAGAGGAACCATTTGGGGAGGAGGTTGCCCTTTCCCTCCTCTCCCGTGTCGGCAGCGGCTTGTGTCCATAGATGAAAGGGGGAAATCCCAACCACAACAAGCCACAGACAGTGTGAGTTTCGTGGGAAGAGCCTTTTTTCTCCTTTTCCCCTTCCCCTTCTCGGTGCGGGGGCAAAGATCTCCATTTTCAGCTTCTCCTGCACTCTGGGGCCCCCACGCAGACACCGTCAGAGCCCAACAGCGCCCCCTGCTGACTACCACAGAGCAACTGCAGATTCTGCTCCTCCGGTGATCCAACAGCACCCCCTGCTGATCGTGGTTAGAATTGCACCAAAAGGCAGAAAGTATTGAACTGTTTCCTTTTTGAAGGGGATTTTTGGGTACAGGATTATTGTTTGATTGTTTTTGTGTTCTTTTGTTGTTCTGGCAATGTACATATATCCTGAAATAAAGGGTTGTTATTTTTCCTTTCTCCATACTTCCTCAATTGGAGAATCTTAATTTTGGATTTACAATTCATAGAAACATAGAATCAACCGGGTTGGAAGGGACCTCTGATATCATCAAGTCCAACCCTTGGTCCACTACCGCCGTGGTTACCAGACCATGGCACTGACACATCCAGTCTCATCTTAAAAACCTCCAGGGACAGAGAATCCACCACTTCCCTGGGCAGCCCATTCCAATGCCTGATTACTCTCTCCATAAAAAAATTTCTTCCTAATATCTAACCTAAACCTCCCCTGGCAGAGCTTAAGACCATGCTCTCTTGTCTTACTGCTAGTTGCCTGGGAGAAGAGACCAACCCCCACCTGTCTACAACCTCCTTTCAGGTAGTCGTAGAGAGTGATGAGGTCTCCCCTGAACCTCCTCTTCTCCAGGTTGAACAACCCCAACTCCCTCAGCTGCTCCTCATAGGACTTATTCTCAATATCCTTCCTGAACTGAGGGGCCCAGAAATGGACACAGAACTCCAGGTGTGACCTCACCAGCACTGAATACAGGGGAAGAATCACTTCCCTGGACCTGATAACCACACTGTTCCTGATACAGACCAGAATGCCATTGGTCTTCTTGACCACCTGGGCACACTGCTGACTCATGTTCAGCTTCCTGTCAATCCAAACTCCCAGTTCCCTTTCTGCCTGGCTGCTCTCCAGTCACTCTGCCCCCAGCCTGTAGTGGTGCAGGGGGTTGTTGTGGCCAAAGTGGAGGACCCAGCACTTGACCTTGTTGAACCTCATCTTGTTGGAATCAGCCCAACTCTCCAGTCTGTCCAGACTGCTTAGAGGGAGGAGTTTGGTCTTCCTCATAACTCATCCTCCTTAGCAAAACACTTCAGTCTCATTAAACTGAGACAACTTGGTACAGCTGAAAGGAAAAGGGATGCCTTTTCTGCATTAAAATAGCCTGCCCTCACTTGAAGTTGCTGGTGGCGTGTGGAGAGATCTTCTTTAGTGATCCTGAGGCCATGGGTTCAAATCCAATGCCTGGAAGTTTTGGCTACCAACTTTTTCCTGCCTAATAGTTATTATTATGGGTTGTGTGTAGTCGAGAGAGGAGGAGATTACAAAAGGATCTCCTTTAGTCTTGGTTTTATGACGCTGGAGGCATTTGACTGGTCCAGAAACATCTCTAGAGAGGCAGGAATTATGTAGGTTATCTATAAATATGTGGTTGTTGCATAGACTGAACGAAGGGGAGACATGGATGAAGTTTGGCTCTTTTCAAATGAATACAGTGTTACAGCTCTTTCTGGGACTCAGGGAGTGTGCAGGATGGACAAGTAAGCTCCAGGTTCAGTTGTTTTTTTTTCCTCCTCGACCAGACCACCAGTTCTTTTGGGCCCTGAGGGAGGTCCCAGCTTTGCCTCCGATCCCTCGCATCCTGTTTTGCCCAGGACCTGTCTGTGTGCCCCCCTCAGAGTTGCCAAGGACCCAGAAACTGCCAGTATCTTCTGAGTTTTTTCCCTTTCTTTATGGGTTTCCCTGTTCCTTGTTGGACAGACTGACATCCCAGTCCCTTTCTAGCTGCTGCTTTCATGGCTGAGGGTGGGGGACACACACTGGGGTCTTGAATGACCCAGCACAGCTGAGATCCGCCATCTGCCACATGTGGTTCATCAACAGTGCCCCCTGCCGACCACCACAGAGCAACTGCAGGCTCTGCTGCTCCAGAGATCCAACAGTGTCCCCTGCTGGTAGTGGTTAGAATTGTGCCGAAAGGCAAAAAGAACTGGTTTTGGGTGGAAATTTGGGTGCAGGATTGTTGTTTGGTTTTGTTCTTTTGGTGTGCTACCTATACACATATATCCTTTAATAAAATGTTGTTAATTTTTTTTTCCTCTTAATTTTGGATTTACAATTGTTTAGAGGGGGAAACTTGGTCTTCCTCATAACTCATTGTCATGGTTTGAGATAGCCCCAAAATCCTAATTCCCTAACTCCATCCCCCCTCCCACATCTCAACCCAATGTGAGATGGGTTTTTCCAGACAAAACACAACCAGACTCAAAGTGGGGGAAAAGGGAATATATTACAATGACTGTACAAATAAATACTATAACACATTATACACACGATCACAACTATCTCTACCATGACATATAGTATTTACAATGGATCAGATCTCTTCTCCCCTCCAAATTAAAGTCCAGGAGGGAAAGAAGGACAGATCCCTTCCAGTCTCTCAGGGCAGCAGCTTCTTCTAAGGCAACAGGTTCTCCTCATCTCATGCATGCAGCAGCTGATAGCTGGATTCTGCCAGCACTCACGAGGAAGGTATCCAAGCTCCCTCTGCCCCTTGACGCAGGCAAAGGGGTCTTCCTCCGTGGACTACATCACCCCAGACAAAGGTCGTTCCACCACGGTCATATCACGAGACGCAGGGGGTCTTCGTGACGGTCTGGTATCTCCAGGAGATTCAAACTCCTTGCAGGGCCTCTGTGCCCTGTCTCAGACTGCGAACTTCTTTGTAGCTTGCAGCAAGGGAGGGTCCCCAAGGCCAACCTCCCACACAGTCCTGACTCAGCTCTCAGGACGACTGAACTTCTCAACTCCTCTCTGCAGTGCATGTTGCACTTCAAGGCTCTTTCAAAAAAGAGTCCATCATCTTCCTCCTTTCCAGGAGGTCTCAAAGGAGTTTGGGGGTCTGGTATCAGTTCTTACCCCCAGAACTCCGTAGCTCTGCTACTAGCTTCTGCTGCTTCTCCGGTTCAAGGTCTTATCAACTGACTTTTAACCATAACCTCTGGACACTGCCCCTGCTTCTGCTCTGTCTCTGCTCACTCACAATGGAAAACATCCCCCAGTTTACAGCTACAGACACATAGTCCAGCTTAACACTGTTCCAAGTCTCTGTAGCCCCCAACTGGGGCTGGGGGGCCCCAGAGGCCCCGAGGGGCTACGGACCCCTTTCCTCGTGGTTCCTACAGCATGGTTACTTTCTTCTAACCACCCAACTACAACCCTTCTCTTCCAGTGTTTGTGATATGTTTACATTTCTGCAGGAGCGTCCATTGGACAGAACTTCAAAACTTCCAGGGGTTTCCACCCCTTGGGGGTTACCACTTTTTTTTTTAGCCTCTGGGGGAAAACAAGGTTCAAACCACTACACTCATCCTCCTTAGCAAACACTTCTGTCTCGTTAAACTGAGACAACGGAATTATTTCTGGTTTTTTTAAAAATGGAAGGGGGAATATAAACCAGAGAAAGCCCTGGTGGAGCTCTCAGTAATGGTTTTAGACAGAGATAAGAGGAAACATTGTGGTGAGCATGATCCCATCAGTCAGATCTATGTTAATAGCCTGACCAGTGAGGATTTAGGTCTGTTAATTACTCCCGATTTGAGAGGGGGAAACCCAGGTGCTGGTGCAGGCGCCGCTGGAGTTGTGGGAACTGGGACGGGAGGAGCTGCAACTGCCACAGGACAGGTGGGCGCTGGAGTGGGGGCACTGCTACAGTGGTTGACATGGCAGCTGAGGTTTGTGCAGGCACAGACCACTCTGTGACTGCGAGCGGTACAGGTTGCCCTGTGCCTGATCTCTCTGATGCCTATAGATTTTTTTTTTATTTTTAGCTTTTTGTAGATTTTAGAAGTATCTGTAGTTAACTCACCCTTTAGCACAATAGTTTACACATACCCCAACCCTATTTCCCCATTTCATATCCAACTTTTAAAATTCCTTTACCTTGTTTAAACTTCCCTCAAGGTAGACCTTCTTTCTGTTTAATAACATTTGCACCCTGGCTTGAACAACAAGATACACCATAGTCAAAACATCCTTCAAAACCCAGAACTTTGGAGGAGCTCCAAGGACTAGACATGCAGTGACAAAGAGGAAGATGAAGAAGAGGGAGTCTTAGGACCCCTAACTCAATTTCCAGAGGGGTGTGCCAGGTGGAGGATCTGGGAGGTGGATCGATCTGGGATTGGTTGAGAAAATACCTTAAATTGTGTAACCCCTGGACTCGTGCGCACACATCTCTGTACCCCTGTGGTTGAAGGTCTTCTATTAAAGCAACTGCTCTCTTATCTCTATAATAATTGCCTGGTGGGTAATTTTTGCTCCCAAGCAATCCGTTAAGGTAACAGTTTTTGGCACTCCGAAAGGTGGAAAAGTGGGACCTGTGACTACTCCGGACTGGGAAATTTCATCCTGCAGGAGAATTCCCTGCACACTGACCCCGAGAAACCCAACTCTTCAGAACCACCCACAGAGGTAAACTAAAAGTGCAGGTTTTTTTGGTTAATTTTGCTAGCAACTGGAAAGTGGTTTTTTTTCTGGAAATAGGGGGTATGTGGTTAAGGACTGGGGTGTGGTTTTCTTGGTGATCCCTGAATTGGTTGTTTTTCCCCAGTCCGTGGGCAAACACAGGACCCAGAAGCATCTTGACCAGCCAGTGTGGGGTCTGTTTCATGGAGTAAAGCAGGAAGCGTTCCACTTTTTGTGGAGGAGTTGTCCCAGAGGGTTTTCTTCACTTGGCGTTTTGCCCGTGAAAAGGGGGAGATGTGGACAGTCCCCCATGACTTCTGTAAGCAAGGAAAGGTGCAGCAGTGGGCTACACCACTCCCTGGATTTGCTGGGGGGTTTTGGATTGGCTTGGTATGGCCGAAAGAGAAAAAGGATGCTCTCTTATCTCTAAGACCTCTCCTGTAGAAGTTGCATTTGTCTTGACCTTCCCAACCAGCAGCAATTATGACAGAATAAGGCAGGAAGACCTTCAGAAACTTGTGACTTACTTGACCAGCGTGCCAAGGTTCTTTTTGAAATGATAGTTTAAAAGTTGTTGGTATCCTTCCTATACTGAAGGAGAAAGTGGTCTTTGTGTCAGGGGACCGTGATAAATGAGGTGGTCCTGTCTTGACCTTCCAAGTTGTTTTTCCACCTTACCCTCTCCCTTGTTCAACTGGGAAGGGCAGTGATAGAGTGACTGGGTGGGCACCTGGTGTCCAACCAAGGTCAACCCACCACATAAGGGTTCCTTTTTCTCTGCTTGAGTTACAACAATGGAAAACCTCAGTTGGGGAATATAGAGAGAATCCAGAAAAGGTAACTAATTGTGTAGAAAGAGCAGTAAGATCACAAAACCCAGACTAGTATGATCTAGAGGCTATAATGGATACATTACTTGATCATACAGAGAAAGAAATGGTTAAATGAGCTGCTCGAACTGTGATTGAGGCACTATTGGGATCTGGAAAACTCACTGGGTCACTCAAAAAGCATTTCCCTTTAAAGGATCTGAAGTGGGATTCCAATTCACCAGAAAAGATGGAGACATTGAAACACTATCAGTATTGGGTGGTGTATGGTTTAAGACATGCTATTCCAAAAGCAGAAAATTGGTCAAAAATGTATGAGGTGAAGCAAGAAAAAACTTAATCCCTGACAGACTTCTTGAATAGGTTGAAAGAGGTTGTACAAAAATATACAGATATGGACCTCAATTCAAAGTTTGGGAATGCACACTTGGTCTATTTGTTCATAGGTCAGTCTGCAGATGACTGTCTCAGTTTAATGAGACTGTTTTGCTAAGGAGGATGAGTTATTAGGAAGACCAAACTTCTCCCTCTAAGCAATTGTAAATCCGAAATTAAGAGGTTCCAATTGAGAAAGTATGGAGAAAGAAAAAAATAACAACCCTTTATTAAAGGATATATGTGCATTGGCAGAACAACAAAAGAACACAAAAACAACCAAACAGTAATCCTGTACTCAAAAGGTCCCTTCAAAAAGGAAACAGTTCCGCCTTTTGGTACAATTCTAACCATGATCAGCAGGGGGTGCTGTTGGATCACTGGAGGAGCAGAGTCTGCACTTGTTCTGTTGAACTCTGGCGGTGCCCACGTTAAACCCCGGTGCGCGGTAGAAGCCAAAAATGGAGATCTCCCCCCTGCCGAGAAGGGGGAGGGGAAAAGGGGAAAAAGGGGGTTCTTCCCAGGAAATTCACGCTGTCTGACTTGCTGTGGCCATGAATGCCACAAATATAATGTCCACTATGGGTGTTGCAAATGCAAATGCCAACATGGTAAGGGAAACAATTGGAAAAAGGGTACCTCTCCCTCTCTGGACAGCGATCAATGTACTTTCTGCAAAAAGAAAGGACACTTAAGAAAGGACTGTCCAGGTTTGAAGAAAAATGAAAACACAGTCCCTCAACTGGTTGTGGATCAGGAGGGAAAGGGTGTCTGAAGGGGACCGGAGGATTCTTCCCCAGCAGAATATCTGGTTGTAGCTAAGCTGGGGGGAGAAGAAGTTGAATTCTTGGTGGATACAGGCACAACATACTCTGTGTTAAATACTTTGGAAGGGAAACTGAGTCATGACACTGTAAAAATGATTGGTGTTACAGGGGTCTGCAAAACAAGGCCTTTCTTTAAACCTTTGAAATTCAAACTGGGAAAGCACTGGGTAACTCATCAATTCCTCTATATGCCAAATTCTCCTAAACCTTTACTGGATAAAGACCTATTGGTGAAATTAGAAGACGAAATTAAATTTTGCAAGGGGGGAGGAATAAAAGTCATAATTCCTGACACTAAATATATCAAGGCAGTTACCTTTTTTTATACAGGAGAACCATGGAGAGTTCCCCACAGAGGTTCAGAGTGCTGTCATCCCTATAGTGTGGGCTAGCAATTGTCCTGGGAGGTCCAAACAAGCAGAACCTGTAAGCATCACACTCAAACCAGGAGTAACACCAGTAAGACAAAAACAATACCCTTAGAAACCAGAAAGCCATAAAGGATTAGCACCCATAATTGAAAAGTTTCTTAAATTTGGGTTATTGGTAGAATGTGAATCCAAATACAATACCCTCAATCCTACTGGTAAAAAAGGTTGATGGTAAAAGTTATCGATTGGTGCAGGATCTAATGGCAATCAACAAAATAACAGAGGATATACATCCAGTAGTGACCAACCCCTATACCTTATTGACCACACTGACAGATGTGTGGGAGGTTTACTGTGCTTGATCTTAGGGATGCCTTCCTTCTGCATTCCCATGCATAAAGACAGTCAAGAGTTTTTTGCTTTTGAATGGGAAAATCCTGAAACAGGGAGAAGAACTCAACTCACCTGGGTGGTCCTACCCCAGGGCTACAAGAACAATCTGACTATATTTGGAAACCAACTGGAGAAAGAACTGGACAACTGGAGAAGGCAGCAGTCAGAAGGAGTTGTCCTGCTGTATGTGGACGATATACTAATCGATGCCAAAAATTGGGACGAGTGCATCCAACTCACTGTAAGTCTTTTAAATTTTTTGGGGCTAAGTGGGTATAGAGTCTCGAAAGAAAAGGTACAGATTGCAAAGGAAATAGTCATCTATTTGGGGTTTGATATCTACTGTGGACATCAACAACTCAACACAGACCGAAAAGAAGCCATCTGTCATCTTCCAGAGCCCCACACCATACGAGAAATGCAGACTTTCCTGGGAATGGTAGGATGGTGTCGCCTGTGGTTACTTAATTATGGATTACTAGAAAAACCTCTGTACGAAGCATTAAAGGCGGTTGATAAGGGATTCATGGTATGGATGGACAATACCAGGACCGCATTTAAACAGTTGAAATGTTCTCTGATGTCAGCACTAGCATTAGGACTGCCGGACTTAACTAAGCCTTTTGAGTTGTTCACATATGAGCAACTGAATCTTACTCTGGGGGGTACTGTTACAGACCCTGGGAAACCAGTGAAGGGCTGTGTCTTACTTCTCCAAACAGTTAGACAATGTTAGTCAAGGGTAGCCCAGGTGTTTGAGAGTGTCATGGTTTGAGATCCCCAAAATCTAATTCCCTAGGCCAAACCCCCTCCCACATCTCAACCCAGTGTGAGATGTGTTTTCCAGACAATCACACAAGACTCAGAATGGGGGAAAGGGAATATATTACAATGACTGTACAAATAAATACTACAATACATTATATACAATCTTAATTATCTCTACCATGACATATAAATATTTACAATGGATCAAATCTCTTCTCCCCTCCAAATAAAAGTCCAGGAGGGAAGAAGGAAAGATCCTTTCCACTCTCAGAGCAACAATTTCTCTAGGGCAGCAGTCATCCATCCTCTTCTCATGCATGCAGCAGCCGTGACTGGATCTCTGCCAGCACACACGAGGGGGGTATCCAAACCCTCTCGACCCCATCGTCTCCAAGAGAGGGGTCTTCCGTGGGCTGCGTTTCCCAGGACAAAGGGGCACTATCACCACGTCATATCACTAAACTCTGGGGTCTTCACGACAGTCCTTATCTTCAGGGGATTCAAACCCCTTTTCAGAGCTCCTGTGCTCTGCCTCAGGCTGCCACCTTGGCAGCAGTGGCGAGGGGGGGCGACCAAGGTCACCCTCTCCACATTCCTCTTGGAACTCTCTAGTGTAACGGCGGGGTCCTTGTATAACAAGGAATAAGTACGCTTCTCGTGCGGTGGTGTGGACAAAGAGAGTTTATTTCAAACTCGGCGCAGTTTTATTCCTTAACACCATGTGACTTCTTTAACCAACCAGGTTACTTATCTCGGGGTATGCTCTCTTGGGCTCTGTTACCTCAGCACATCCTTTGTGCCTTTAGACATGCCTCCCACATCACCCCTTTCCTAAATATCTAAAAGAAGTCACGAGAACAGTGTAAACAAAAATGCAAACAACAATTCAAACGACCAAAACATTATAAGTTACCAAGTTTCGCAGTGATCCAGCACATTGTTTGCTTGACTACTTATACTTCTATTGTAAACATTTTTAAAACCTTCTTATATTCCTATAGGGTAGTGCAACTTGGAGAGATAACTTATTAACTTGGGTTTATCTTAACTGTGTGTAAACTATAACTTTTTTAATCTGAGGGTTTTTATAACTGGGAGATTTAACTTTATTTAAGAAACAGGGTAATCTTAGCAAACTACAATTTCTTAAAAGTGACCTGTGGCTGAGGTAATGTTATTTTGTGAGGTGTTTTGTTTTCCATTATTTGACTAGTCAAACAACTATTTTCATTCATTCACTCATCTCATTCATCGGTGGCCACGGTACACTGAACACACACACGAACACACACACACATGCACATTTCAGAGACTGTTTTCACCACGATGGTCATTTTCTAATGTAAACTTGAAACATAACATAACTCTTTTCAAACTTCTGCGTTGCTCTGGTTCCTGCTGCTGTGGTTACATATTTGAATAGGGTTTTACACACTTGGAAGAAATCTGTTTGAGTCACAAAATCTAGGGATCTCGTCCAATGTCCTGAAATCAATTCTTACCATGATTAGTAGTTTGGGAGAAACAAACGCTTGAGGTGTGTGCTGCTTTTCAGACCTGCTTCTTTCAACACTGTCACAACTCAAAAATTGATAACATACATAGTTTTTTACAGATGTTCTTACAGGTTACACTGGTTCTCCCCCCTTTTGTTTAAATTTAGCATGTGTTTCAAAATGTGATGTGCTTTTGCTGTTTTATGGTTTAATGTGGAATGCTTGTGACATGAGAATTTTCCTATTTGATAGGAAGTAGCTGGTTATTATTAATGTTAATCCATTTTAGTGTATCAAGGTTGCTAAGCAACTAACTCATGTGTTTTACACCTTTGTGTTTTGTCTAGTGGATGTAGTAGCAGTTATGCTTTGTGGATGTGTATCTATTTGCATGTACATTTTCAACATGTCTAATTCAGATATGTACATATCTGTTTGCTAGAACTCACTTGCCATTAGCCAGCTAGGGTTAATGTTTTCTGAGATTTCCTGACAGTGTGAGCATACCTTGATGATGTAATTTTTATTAATTGTTTTGAATGGTCTCTTTAGAGAACCTGTATTCTGATGTAATGAATGAGACAATTGCTTGCCTTAAAACTCTGGGTATAGTGTTAAACATTGCTGCTTTAGCAGCTTCTTAGTTACTGTCAGTTATTGTCTGTGGCGTGTCAGGATGTGATTTGTGTACATATATATAGAAATCATACCTTTTGTAACTCACAGGAACCAAACAGAACGCATTTCAAACAACAGGTAAGGGTTAACAATATCTCAAGGAAATTAACTTTCTAGACGGGATATTAACCTTATAGCATAATAAGCACAATCATAACACCCGAGGATTGTTTAAAAACTTTTCAAGGTAATATGAATGACAATCAGTTCTAGAACTATACAGAAACTTGGTTCATGGCCTGTAATTTTTGTTCTGTGGCAGGATTTATTCAAGTCATTGCAGCATTTTGTGGTTTTCTAGATGCATGTGTGAAGGCCCTGAGGCCTTTCACTGGTTCAGTTTTGCATCTGGTGTGGCTTTTAAAGGCAAATTGCAGATTTCTGCCACAATCTGTGCTTAAGGAGATGAATTAAAATATTACCACTAAAACTTGCCAGGGCATCTTAAAATCCGGCGTCCTCAGTTGTCATCTTATCCAAATTGTCTTTCAAAGCTGGAATGTTGGTAAAGGTAGGATTTCTTCCGTCCAGTTCTCTCCGTCGTGCTCTGCCTTCAATGACAAGTTTGCAAACATATTAGCAGTTTACACAGATTTTAGGTGGTGTGGTATGACAGAAAAAGCTGTTCTAGAACCAACAGTGGGCTTCTCTCAGTTTGATCTCACTGAAACAAACTGCAATGCTTCATACCTGCTGGAAACAAGAACTAGGCAGAATTGCCTTTCAGCATCTCTGTTGTTCTGTTTGCCTTTTATCACCTTGGTATAATTCTCTAACATTTGGTTTGCCTCTGCAGCTAACGATTTGTCAGACTTTAAATTGAAGTTCTCCCTTAGCAACATAAAGAGAGGGTATAGGTCCCCTATGGTTATGGTTAAAACAGGTTTTAAGCAATTGGTAACTCTCTGAGGCTTCTGCAACTCCTGTAAATATAAATGTTTTTTACCTCGAGTTGTGTCAGCTGTGTAGAACTTTTTTGCTGTGTTCTCTCGTCCCGGGCAAGTCCAGAGTTGTGGTTGTTGGATTCTTCTTGAAACAACCTGAAGATCTGCACCTTGGGTGGTTTTGGTTAAAGCAGCAGGAACAAATAGCAGTTCATTTCTTGTGGTCATGGTTATTAATGTGTCATCTGCATAATGATGTATTATGGTTGTCTGATACTTTATCGAGGTATTTTGCATCCCCTGAGGAAGGGTAGCCCAGCAGTGACTTTGCATAGATTGTGCACTGTTTAAAACCATGATGGGAAAGAAAGGTTTCTGGGCACCTTCCGGGTGAAGGAGAATGGTAAAGGAATGGTTTTTTGAATCAGTTACCACTCGTGGCCAATTTGCTAGAAGCCTTATAGGTAGGGACAGTCCGATCTGCAAGGCTTCTGCATGTTTTTTGACTGCGCGTTCTGCTCTTAACATTTGCAATGTTTTCCACCTGTCACCTTTCTTTGGGGTACAGGGTACACAGGTATTTTGGGGACTGGTTATTGGCATATTGTGGTTTGCCTTAATTTGTTTCCTTTCTTGCACATGAAAAGTAGTACCACAAAGGATTACAGCAAGCAGGGCTCCTACAAGCAGTATAATGCTTGTAGCACATCTTTTGCCTTGCTTATGACACCTTTGGTATAACTCAGTCATTTCTCTGTTGCTAGGGTGTTTATGGAATGTTGCTATTAGGGGCTTCCAAGGACAATCTTCGTGAGAGTGACCTATTTCTTCACAACTAATACAACTAGCTGTGTGTCTGACTTCTTTCTGTACTCTTATCTGGGCATTTAAAGCTGCAGCTAAAGAGGCAGGTAGCTGCTTCTCAGAGCTAGCCTTTTGGTAGGGTTGCACCAGCTCAATAAAGTCACAGTTCTCCCCTGCAGGAGGGTTCTGCAAAACTCTTTCACAGTTTGCATTTTCTCTTTCAAAAACCAAATGCTTGTACAGCATCTCTCTGGCTTCATTGTATTCAATTTGTTTGTTCAAAGCAGACTGCAGCTGGTCTACACATCTTAAATTTAACTCAGTGTAACTTTGTAACTCTTTAATGGGGGACAGATGATCATCTTGATCTGCAGTGAGAATGCTTTCCATAGCTTTTAGGGTTTGCCTGGCTATCTCTCTATGGTACTTTGATTGTGGATCTAAATTATAATTTGCTTCTCTGCTTAATTGGTGTGCCGTGATGCTTGCCTGTGGGTATTTAATATGAATAGAACAATTTTTCTGAAAATCAGTTAACCAAACTGTATATTGGGTGTTACTGAGAACTAATTTTACCAATTCTTCCCAGTCATATGTGGTGAAAAGATAGATGTAACTCAATGTCTCCAAATATTTGAAAATATTGGTTAAAGACAGACCAGAACCTCTTATCAAATGCCTCAGGTTCTCTGTAGCCCTATACAGGGTTGGACTCTGAGGGGACTGGCTTTGGTTAATATCGTCTGGGCATGCCTGATTAACATTCAGGTTTTCCATACGAATTACCTTGTCTAGACATTGTTCCCACATGTTAACTGACTTCTCCCCATTTGCCCTTTTGATCCCTCCCGTTGGAATCATGTTTTGTTCTTTCTCCCCCTCCTTCTCCCCCTCCCCCCATCCCTCCCATTTCTCCCCCAATCCCTCCCAGTTCTCCCCCCTTGTTGCCCCGGTGAGACCGGTTCTCTGTGGGGGGGTGGTGGGCAGTACAGGCGGTGAGTAGGGGGCGGGGTTGCCTCCCTCTTCGTGTCTGTGGGTGGGGCGGGGCTGCACCTGGGTCAGAAGAGAAAGGTCAGAGTTTGGGTCGTGAGGGGGGGAAAATGGCTGTGGCCACACCGGGTCACGTGGTTGCTGGTCATCCACAGCGAAATGGGGTAGGTACGCTGAATTAGCCCCCCCATTGCTGTAACAGAATTACTTGCTGTGGGTCCATAGGTCAGGAACTTGCATGACAATTCTGTCCCTTCCCAGCGACTGTGTTCTCCCGGCTCCCGTCCCTTTCCCCGGTATGTTCTCTGAGTTTCTGTTACTATGTTGTGTTGTACTGCTACCAGCAGTGTGTGCAGGGGGTGCGGTGTGGGTTTTTTGTTTTTCCCTGTGTGCCTTGTGCAGGCAGAGTTTATCACCGAGTAAACTGCTTTATGTTGCAAAAGCTGGCAATCGCCTGTGTCTGTGTTTCGTTTCAATGTATCATGAGGTTTCTATGGAAACAAGTGTCTGTGTTTACCTTATCTACAAACGGTTGGGAGCACAAGTGTTCTGAGTCTTTTGTGTAGCAGTTGTTTTATCTGGCAGTCTTTTCTCTGCGGTTTTTAACCACAATCTCTGGACGCTGCTTCTGCTGCTGCTGCTCTGTCTCTACTCACTCACAGTGGAGAAAACTTCCTTAGCTTTCAACTACAGGCACCTAGCCCAGCTTTATGCTGTTCCAGGTCCCTGCAGTTCCCCCCAACCAGGGGCTAGGGGGCCCCAAAGGTCCCAAGGGGCTCCGAGCCCCCTTCCTTGTGGCCTCAGAATATGACTACCTTCTTCTACCACCAAACTACAACTACAACTAAACTTCTCTTCCATTCTGTTTGTGATATGTTTATATTTTGCAGAAGCGTTCATTGACTAAACCCTCAAAACTTCAAGGGTCACCACCCCCTGGGGTTTTACCATTTTATAACTGCAGGGGGAAAAACTGTTTCCCCCTACTACAGAGAGTTGTAGCAGCAACTGTTATCCTGATCCAGGAGGTCCAGAAATTCACCCTTGGACAGCACATTGTTGTGTATGTACCCCATGCAGTCCAAGCTTTACTTGAAGAAAAGGGGAGTCACTGGTTGTCCCCTAGCAGAATGCTTAAATACCAAGCTGTGTTGTTGGAACAGGATGATGTTACCCTGAAAACAACATCTATTGTAAACCCTGCTATGTTTCTGTCCTCAGCATTGACTAACACTGTGCCCAAGCATGACTGTTTACAGACCATCGAGGAGGCCTATTCCAGTAGACCACACCTGAAGGACATGCCTCTGGAAAATCCAAATTGGGAACTGTATACGGTAAGCGAATGACAAGATCATAGAATCATAGAATCAGTTGGGTTGGAAGTGACCTCAGAGATCATCAAGTCCAACCCTTGATCCACTACCACCGCGGTTGCTAGACCATGACACTAAGTGTCACATCCAGTTACTTCTTAAAAACCTCCAGGGACAGAGAATCCACTGCTTCCCTGGGCAGCCCATTCCAATGTCTTATTACCCTCTCTGTAAAGAAAGTCTTTCTAATATCTAACCTAAACCTCCCCTGGCACAACTTGAGACCATGCCCTCTTGTCTTGCTGATAGTTGCCTGAAAACAAAATCAAAAAAATATTTTTAATATGTTTTACCAGAACTTTTCACTTTTCCAGTTGCATAGAAAAAAAAGACAAGTTTGGTACACGGGGGGTGAAACCAATCGGTGTTCTCCCCTGAAAAAGATGAATTTATCTTTATGATCCAAGTCTTTATTTTCTTGGGCTCTTTAAAACAAACTTATATGCAGTGACAACCAAGGACGAGGTAATCGAGGCAAAGGCCTTGCCAACAGATGTATCACCCCAAAAAGCAGAACTGACTGCACTGACAAGAGCTCTAGAACTGAGCGAAGAAAAGAAGGTAAATATATGGACTCATTCTAAATATGCATTCAGCGTTGTACATGCCCATGGAGCCATCTGGAAAGAGAGAGGGCTATTAACTGCTCAAGGCAGTGGGATCAAACATGCTGACCAAATCCATGCACTCCTGCAGAATATTTGGAAACCTGAGGAGGTGTCTATCATGCATTGCGGAGCTCATCAAAAGGGGAAAACAACTCCCGAATTGGGAAATCATTTTGCCCACCAGGTAGCAAAAGGGGCTGCAAGAAAAGGTATCCTAGCAGTAATATCACAGAAGGAAATCGATCTGACAGGGTTCACCCCAAAATATGGTGAGAAAGACCACCAGTTAATTAAGTCCCTTAATGCTCAAATCAAAGAAGGTGAATGGACTTTTACACCTACAGGACAGGTTGTGATCACAGCCCAAGTCCTTTGGGAGATAGCTCTGCGGGAACATGAGGTTACCCACTGGGGAAGAGAAAATCTGTTAAAACATTTGAAGAAGGCAGTAATAGGGACAGGTATGACCGAAGTCATGCAATCCATTGTAAGTAAATGTGAAATCTGCAGGCAAAACAATCCTGATACAAACAAGAGAGTGGCGCTAGGGGTAACAAAGGCCAGGCACCTTCCCGGAGATTATTGGCAAATAGATTTTGCTGAGTTACCACCTAGGGAGGGATACAAGTACATACTGGTACTGGTTGACACCTTCAGTGGATGGCCTGAAACTTACCCCTGTCGCACTAACACAGCAAGGGAAGTGGTAAAAGCTTTACTCAACCATATAATTCCAAGATTTGGGGTTCCTTTGGGAATGTCATCTGATAGAGGGACACACTTTATTGCAACAGTAGCTGAGGAGGTTTGTCATGTTCTGGGAATTGTTTGGGACTTGCATACTCCCTACAGACCTCAGACGAGTGGCAAAGTCAAACTTATGAATGGTACCCTCAAAATGCAAATTGGCAAAATTTGTCAGGAAACATCTATGTCATGGGTTCAGGCTTTGCCTCTAGCTTTGCTAAGAATCTACCTGCATACAACCAAGGCAGAGAGATAACATAAGTCCCTATGAAATATTATATGAGAGACCATGCCAAGCTCCGCATATTCCAGGAGACATTCACATGAGGGGGAAAATTGACTTACAAAAGTATTTAATGACTCTAGACTCTACTTTACAGAAACTCCAGAGATTCATTGAGTTATGCAGACCCATAGGATTGGACAT
Source organism: Corapipo altera (assembly GCF_003945725.1). NCBI lineage: Eukaryota > Metazoa > Chordata > Aves > Passeriformes > Pipridae > Corapipo > Corapipo altera. Next base: position 224,907 of record NW_020885013.1, on the reverse strand, counting down.
CCCTGCTCATCAATTCAAGCCTGGAGACTGGGTCTATGTTAAATGGTGGGACAGTGATCCTCTGGGAGCCAAGTGGAGAGGACCATTCCAAGTTCTGCCCACCTCTCTCACTGCAGTCAAAGTTGCTGGCAAAGGACCCTTGTTTCACTATTCCAGAGGTAAGAAAACTTCAGTTCCTGGAACAACTAGCAAAACAGAGCCTGATATGGATGAAGAATATGTGGCTTTGACTGTTTGTTCCATACATATTATCTGTACAGTCAGTAACAATGATTCAGGTTTGGAACCAAAAATTACATGTGACCCTAGTCCAAAGTGTATCTAAGATCCTCCGCAAAAATGACTGCTGGATTTGTACTCAAATGCCAGCAATTGATGATGAGGATAGCAATTGACCTTTAATAGGCATTTTGTTGAATAAGACATACTTTGACTTGACCAGTAGACTTGAGAAAAACCCATGGCTTCCCATCCCAGGAACCTGGATATGGGTTACTAAGGCCTACTTGCCGATAGCCCTAAGCAACATAATTCTTGATCAAGAAATTTATGCAGATCCCTGAATGGTTATTAATACTACAGGAAAGATCATTCTCCCCCCCCTTTTGTAGTAAAACCAGATCCAAAATAGGGTTAGGACCAGAAACTCTAATAAGATTGGCACAGACACCCCAGAGAATGATTCCCCCACAGGGTTCAGGATGGTATTGGATCTGTGAAAATGAAACCTGGAAAGTTTTGTCCCTTGATAAAGATCGGGACTGTGCCCTTGGGGCTGTAATCCCAAACATAACGGTACTTGATCAAATTGAGAAACAAAGAGGGTGGATACGAACTTATCCAAAAAGGGTAAAAAGAACCAACAATCCCCTTGTTGAACATCCCATGACTTTTCACAGTGTGGTTAGGGCTCTTTTTCCTTCTCTAGGAGTAAGTGAATTAGAAAAGGCAATTGTTAACATCTCGGCTGTCATTGAACTCATTCAAAATCAGGCTTCAAATGCAATCATGGCCTTACAAGAGGAAGTCCATAGTTTGTCTCATGTAGTACTACAAAGCTGAATGGTCCTCAACTTTTTACTAGCCTCACAAGGAGGCGTGTGTATGGTCATCAACACCAGTTGCTGTTCTTATGTAGACCAAAGTGGAAGAATTAATAACAATTTGGTTGCAATTCAGAAGTAAACTAAAATTCTACATCAGGTAACTTTGATGATGTCTCATTGGGTTTTGGAGACATCGTCCACAAACTTACTTCATGGTTACCGAACTGGACCTGGATAAAACATTTATATTAGTGATATACATAGTTAATGTTTGTATAATAACTCATTGTATGAACCGATGCTGTAGGTGTTGGTCACCTCTTTGATATAATGTTAGGTATAGGTAGTAGAGACTGGACAAGATGAAGTTTTGTCCATCTTTAAAGGAGGGACTGATGCCTCAGAATTTTTTTGATTTTTAGCTTTTCGTAGATTTTAGAAGTAATTGTGTAGTAAAGGTAGATTTTAATGTAGCTGTCACACTTTAGCACAGCAGGGCAACAAACAGACGGAGTTGGAAACCACAGTGCTGCTAGAACTGAAACTTGGTGGGACAAATCCCATGACTGGAGTGCGACTATTGATGGTTACAGGCTATTCAGAAGAGACAGGGGAAGAAGGAGAGGCAGGGGGGTTGCCCTCTACATTAAGGCGTGGATTGAGTGTGAAGAGTTGTCTCTGAAGAACAACCATGAGTAGGTTGAAAGCCTGCGAGTAAGAATCAGACACTGAGGCAACAAAGGGAACCTTGTGATTGGTGTCTACTAAAGGCTACCTGACCAAGGGGAGTCTACTGATGAAGCCTTCTTGCTCCAGTTACAGAAGACATTGCACTCACAGGTTCTTGTCCTGCTGGGGGACTTCAACCACTCTGACATCTACTGGGAAAGTAGCACGGTGAGCTGTAGGCAATACAGGAGACTCCTGGAATGCATGCAGAATAACTTCTTGAGCCAGGTAATAGACAGCCCTACCAGAAGGGATGTGATACTGTATCTGATGGTCACCAATGCAAGCGAGCTTGTTTCCACTGTCTGTGCATTTGCTTCTTTCCCTTTAGTTTGACCAGCAGTTCCCTACTCAGTCATGCCAGTCTCTTGTCTTCCTTGCCCGATTTCTTGCTCCTGGGGATTGCCAGCTCTTGCACTCTATGGAAGACTTCCTTAAAGATCTGTCAGCTCTGTTCCACATCCTTGTTCCTGAGGGCAGTCTCCCAAGGGAGTCCACTGACTATCTCCCTGAAGAGCTGGAAGTCTGCTTTCCTAAAGTTCAGGGGCATAACTTTAGTCCTTACCTGATCCGTATCCCCCAGGACTTCAAACTCCACCAGTGCATGATCACTGCAGCCCAGGTTGCCTCCAGTCTTGATGTCCCTGATTAGCTTGCTTGCATTGGTGACCATCAGATCCAGTATCACATCCCCTCTGGTAGGGCTGTAGACTGCAACCTTATTTAATCAAGTGTGGCAGTGCAACTTCATCCTAGTGTGACAGACAAATTTTTTTCTTGGATTATTATGAGTATCATATATTAGATTTCTCTTTTGGGAAATACTAATTTAGAAAGTGAAAATCAAGTGTGGATGATAGATGAGTAATGGGGGAGGTATAAAAAATACTTTTGACACCTGGAATAGTTATTCATTACCTTTCCAGACATACTAGAAACATTTGAAGAGTGTTCTGGTGTTTGAGTTGGCAGATATACTTATTAAAAGCAAACCTCATTGGCTAGCAGAATTACAGAATGCCAGAAGGAGAAAGAGACCATATGCTTAGAGAGAGAATATGTAATGTGTGTAAAGAGTGTGGAAGCTATAAAGTAAGCAGGAAAAAGTAGACTGAAATGTGGTTCCAATTTGTTCTGTTGAGCTCAAGTTGATAACCATGTAGAAGTAAAAGCATTAAGTTCTCTCATTTCAGGATGAATTTAATGTTTTGGAAAATCTAGTTTTCTGTCACCTGTTTGCAACCTGACTCATGAAATAAATAAAAAGTAGATTGCTTTGAAGCTTTGCAAAGCACTGTCAGACTATGGCATAAGTGAACACTAATAGGCTCTGAAACTTTGTTCATAGTCTTGATTAGCTTGATGTGAGACTACAGTATTGACTTCCAGTATATGTTAAATTTTGGCATGCAGTTTGATGATATGTAACTTGTATTGTGGAAAAAAACACAACCAATCAACCAAAAACCCAGTCTTTATACATAGTAGTTAGAACTAAACTATCCTGCAAGGTTTTGAAAGCAACAACCAAACAAGTTAAGTATATGCGTCTAGAGGAGTCTACACCTGTGGCCTCACACTTTCTTGCTCAAGTTAGGTCCCTTTGAAATGTCAGGCAGCATAGATTAGAATATTTACTTAGTCCTTTGCATTATTTATTCCTAACTGAATGCCATTAAAATAAGCAACTGCCTTGCTTTGTCTCCTAAGACTTCTCAGTTTGAGAACAATGTTTGAAATGTGGAAAGCTGACTGATGTAGTGAAACACAAGAAAAAGAGAAACAGAACTAACTCCACTGAGAAATCAAGAAATACACTGGTTTAAAAAAATCATTTCCCTTCAAACAAGAACATTTAGATGATTGCTCATACTGATCTCTCTAAAACTCTATTAGTGGAACATTTACTGTGAAATCACAGAATCCTTTGGGAGGTGGTAAGCTCCTCTTTAGCAATTCAAAGTCCGGCAAGAATTATGTTTGTGATTGTTATTGTCGCGGCGGTGGAAAGTAAAAAAAGCACACAAACAGTCTAGTACTGAGCAAAGAACCAGTCCCTTTATTATTTCCCACAAGTCTTTTTATATCCCATGTTAGTAGCAAGCAGCAGTTTTAGAAGGTAAGAAAGTAACTGTATTTTAATTGACTATTATTTGTTAGTGATATTTTTGGCAAAGTTCAAGGCTAAAATTGAAGTTCTCATGGGACCGAATCTAAGCACTCCACAACTGTCTTCTTTTCGTTAGGGCTGCGTACATACCTCTCCTATCTCAAGGATACACCTGTAAATTTCCTAGGTCAATATCTTCTCCCAGAGAGCTAACAGACCTGCTGTCAACCCTGACAATTCTCTCTCTTTGTATTTGCATGAGAAAGACTGCCTGTGCCATTTTCTGGAGGGCCCTTTCCAGACACGACACAAAACATGGCAATATTGCAAGCACAACTACAACTATTACCAAAACTAAGACCCCCGTCTTGAGTAAGGACATTAACCAACCCGAAAGACCCCAACCAACCAACCATCTTTCCAAGGCCAAGTGACTGTAAGGACTGTTTTACTGCATCAACCACCGCTATCAATTCGTCTTTGTGCACTGTTGAAAAGAGAATATCATCCATAAAATGATAGCCGAAACAATTTGGGAACTGGTTTCTAACAGGAGACAAAACTTGTGCTACAAACCACTGACAAATGGTTGGAGAATTTTTCATTCCCTAGGGTAAAACCTTCCACTGATATCATTTGGAGGGCTCTGCATGATTAACAGAAGGTACTGTAAAGGTAAATTTTTCTTTGTCTTTTTCAGCTAAAGGAATAGTGAAAAAGCAATCCTTTAGATCAATTACTATAATAGGCCAGTCAAGAGGTATCACTGTGGGTGATGGAAGTCCAGGCTGCAGAGCTCCCATCGTTGTCGTGACAGCATTAATCTGTCGTAAATAATGCAATAGTCTCCATTTGCCAGATTTCTTTTTGATTACAAACACGGGAGTGTTCCAGGGACTATGCGATGGTTCTATATGACCAGCAGCCAGCTGTTCTTGCACAAGTTCCTTCAGGGCTTGTAACTTCTCAGAGGGTAGGGGCCACTGTCCAATCCACACTGGGGTATCTGTTAACCATGTTAATGCCAGTGTGGGCTACTTGACGCCCTGCATTGCAGAGGCCCCCATCAAAAATCTGTCGTGATTCTAACTCCCCACTGAGTCAGACAGTCTCTTTCCCACAAAGTTAGGGGGTAGGGGTGATATATGCCCTTCAGGATTGCACATTAGGATAAAATGAGCTGCAATGCAACTTTGGACAGCTCTCCCTAGTCCCACAACACCCAGATCAGAAGATACCAGAGGGCAGGAATTCGACCAGTGATACAGGGAAATGATAGTGACATCAACCCCTGCATCAAGCAACCCCATCACCTTAACAGTAGAAGGTAAAGCTTTTCCGTTGCGCAGTTCACAGATCATCTGTGGGCGTTTGTGGGACACGGTCTGTGACCAAAAGACTTGCAGAGGTCCTGTTGATCCAAATCCTCCAGTGTGTCTCTCTCGATCTTCTGTCCTGGGAACACAGTTCACAAAAGGTACTAGTTGAGTGATACGTGTTCCTTTTGGAATGGTCACAGGAGGGTAGGGGGTAGAAACCATCGCACAAATTTGTCCCATATAGTCTGCATCGATAACCCTGAAATGAACAATTATCCCAGCAATCGTACTACTTGAACGCCCAATTAATAAGGCACTCAGTCCCTGACCAATAGGTCCTTTAGCATCTAGGGGAACTTTGACAACATCTGTGGTAGAAATTGTCATTGTGCTGGTGGTGGATACATCCATGCCAGATGCTCTGCTGGTCCTCCAAGTGAGCTGGTCGCAGAGGGGAACGCCAGAGGAGCTGCATACGGATTGTGCTGAGCTAGGCAAGGTATTTGTGTCCGAGTGAGCCTTGCCGTTTCCCTGCAGGGGCTGACCATTAGCATTAATTTTGGATTGGCAGTGTTTTGCAAAGTGGTCGGGCTTTCCACAGTGATTACAATGGATGCCCAGGGTATTAGGTAAAGCCTTTTGCTTTCCCTCATTACCTCTAAGAGGGCAATTAGCTTTAACATGTCCCTCTTTTTTGCAAGTGAAACAGCAAGTAGTAGGGCATAGCACCACTGCCAGAGCAGGTATTTTATGCACCACGCTACCTACTTTTGAACATGTCAAAACCATATCAGTGACCGACGGGTCTCCTGGCAGTGTTTCTATGATTTTCTGGCAGTCCTCGTTTGCATTATCTTTTGCTTACTACTTTAGGAGCGTTTGACACAGACTTTCATCGTCTACTTGTTTTCCTAATGAGACTGCGATACACTCGACAAACTGCAAAAACGGTTCTTTCACCCCCGGTTTCAGTATACCACCCCTGTGGTATACTGAGGATGAGGGGAAGCAAACTCCATGGTTTTGATCAAGGCTAACATTCCCACCTGCTGACACTTGTATCACAGTAAGACCCCAGTGGGTTTGTAAATCAGGATTACTGAAAAAGGTTTTTCCCATCAATACCTCTACTCCTACTGCCAATCTTCCAACAGAAACTCCGTGACATCCAGAACAAGTGGTGGATCGATCTAGCTGAAAAAACTCAATTATGCGCAGATACGGGTGATCACAAAGGTTTCTATGAGGTCTTGAAAACAGCATATGGGCCTATAAACCAGGTACAAAGCCCTCTATTCAGCGCTGATGGTCAAACACTTCTAACAGATAAAACCTCCATTCTGAATCGATGGTCGGATCACTTTCAGACTTTTCAGTACCAACTGTGCAGTCCAAGACTCAGCAATTCAGTCCATCACACAACAACCAGTAAAATATGAATTGGATACCGCCCCCACTTTAGGAGAAACCCTCAAGGTCATACAACAGGTGAAAATCAGCAAGGCAGCTGGGGTTGATGGAATTCCACCCGAAGTCTGGAAACATGGGGACCTTGCATTACACACCAAATTTCACGAGTTTGTGGTGCTCTGTTGGGAACTAGGTGAACTACCATCAGACCTTCGTGATGCAGTCATCATCACTTTGTAAAAGAAGAAAGGTACTAAATCAGACTGCTCAAATTACTGTGGTATTACTCTACTCTCCATTGCTGGCAAAATCCTGACAAGAACAGACTAATGCCCACTATAGCAAAAGAAATCCTACCTGAAAGTCAGTGTGGTTTCAGAGCCAACAGAAGCACCACAGATATGGTATTTGTTCTCAGACAACTGCAAGAGAAGTGTAGGGAACAGAACAAAGGTCTCTATGTAACCTTTGTCGACCTCACCAAGGCTTTTGATACTGTGAGCAGAAAAGGTCTGTGGCAGATTTTGGAACGTTTAGGTTGTCCCCCCAAGTTCCTTAAAATGATCATCTCACTTCATGAGGATCAACACGGCCAAGTCAGGTATGGCAACACACTTTCTGAGCCCTTTTTAATTAAGAATGGTGTGAAACAAGACTGCGTTCTTGCTCCTACCCTATTCACAGTCTTTTTTAGCATGATGCTCCAAAGGGTCACGGCAGACCTCGATGATCAGGACGGTATCTACATTCGATATCGTACTGATGGAAACCTATTCAATCTAAGGCGTCTGAAGGCCCACACCAATACCTTAAATCATCTTGTCCGGGAGCTGCTCTATGCTGATGACACCGCCCTTGTTGCCCACACAGAAGCAGCCCTGCAGCGTTTAACATCCTGCTTTGCAGATGTTACTGATGTCTTTGGGCTGGAAGTCAGCTTAAAGAAGACAGAAGTTCTCCATCAACCTGCACCTCAGGAAGTCCCCCATCATCCCCACATCACCATTGGACAATCAGAACTCAAATCAGTCCAGCAGTTTAATTACCTAGGCAACCTCATCTCCTCGGATGGTAAGATTGACGGAGAGATAGACAACAGGTTAGCAAAGGCATACAGTGCTTTTGGAAAACTCCATAAAAGAGTATGATGTAATAAACACTTGAAGAAAAGTACCAAGATCAGTGTTTACAGAACCATAGTGCTGTCTACTCTCTTATATGGTTCCGAATCATGGGTCATCTACCTCCACCACCTGCATCTCCTAGAACGCTTTCATCAACACTGCCTTCGTACAATCCTAAACATCCACTGGTCAGATTATGTGACCAATACATCTGTTCTAGAGCAAACAGCAGTCACAAGTATTGAGACCATGTTGATGAGAACACAGATGCCATGGGCAGGGCACGTCTCCAGGATGAAGGACCACCCTAAGATCTTGCTTTATGGTGAACTTGTCACTGGTTGCCACAAGAGAGGAGCCCCGAAGAAAAGATACAAGGACTTCCTGAAACAACATCTCACCTATGGTCATATTGATCACCATAACTGGTCTACTCTGGCCTCAAATCAGGAGGCCTGGAGACACACCATCTACAAAACTGCTGTCTCCTTTGAGAACACACGCAGGACCACTCTCGAGGAGAAAAGGCAACGCAGAAAGAACCATGTTTTGCAGAATATACCATCTAAGGAGTCTTTCTGCTGTGCCTTTTGCAATCGGGTATGTCTGTCTCGGATTGGTCTCATAAACCACCAGCGTACCTGTAACAAGTGTGGATAGAGCCTTCCCAAATCTTCGTTCGCGAAGCCTAGCCATGATGACTGTCAATCTAGGATCCCCTGCAGGAAGTCTCATATTTTCCATTGCTGTGTGCTCTACCTGTTTTAACCAATTAGCACTAAACACTTGGTATTGCACGAGTTCAAATAAAACTTGAGGTAGATACTCAATGTCATAAGGGGCTAATAAACCAGTACTAATTATGGGAAGCACACGCATAACTTAGGGAGAATTTACTCCATATTTGGTTACATACATTTGTAAATCTTGAATAGCCTTCAAAGGGAATACACAGTTCTCATCTTACCTGCCAGAATTAGGGGCAGCTTTAAACACCAGGTAAGCTTCTACTCCCAAATCCGTCCCTGGTGCAAGTGCAAACTCATCTATGGCTTTTGAGGGGTGCCCGACCTTTTCCAACAGATCCCAGTTCCCCCGTTCTGCAACCTGTATGCGTACGACCTCCCAAAACCTTCTAGGGTTACGCGGCAACACTGTAACCATTGCTGGTGGCAAAGTCCACTGATCAGCTAATGACTGTGTCTTACAGCAAGAAGACTCCCCGTGAGAGACTCGACTACAGATGGAGGCACTTTCGGTTTCCTGTACATTTGCATCCTCTGCTGGGGGGGTTGATGTTGATTGATACAACCCCCTGCTAGGCACTGTCAGAGACTGAAACAGTTAATGATTTGCGCATTCTAAGAGACTCCTGCAGGCTTTTGACTTTCTGATGAGTAACTGGGTCCATTCCCCCCCCCCTTCCCCCCGGCGGCGACGGCGGCGGTCGGATGTGAGTGCGGGAGCTGGGGGCGTTACTGGGAGCCCCGGGGAGAGTTGGGAATACTGGAGTGTAGCTATTAAGCCCCGAAAGGCGGGAAGAGCCAAGTTTATCATGCCTTCTATATGAATTCCGCGCCAAAAGGGGGACACCAACCTATGAAAACAACTCTCCGCCCTGGGGGAGGTGCAAAGGATATAAATTTTGACTGGTGACTTTGGGGGTTTTGGCGGGGTTTTTGTTTTTCCTTCTCCCCCCACCATCGGCGGATCAAGACATCACTGGATCCAGTGGGTGGTGACTATCTCATCTTCTCTTTCTTTTCTCGCTTTTCCTTACTCTTATCCTGTCTTTCTTTCCCCTATGCATTTTTCTCCTCCCCAGAAAGGTTATGACAGTACCCAAAATGTTAGCATATTTATTGATACAAAATTGTTAAAATAAATCTTGTCAATATATGCTTTAGACACCGATTATTTAGTGTTATTTCGCTTTAATCCACCCCAAAGGAGTTATTGATAAAGTCTGGGTTATTCCCTCCCCCCCCCCTTTCTTGGGGCGGGTCGTAACAGGCACATCTTCACCATCGTCCTCCTCCGGCAAGGGAGCAGAGGAAGTAAGCCTTTGTTTGGCTTGGTATTCCTCTACAAGCTCCATAGGAGTCTTATAGTGGCAAGGGACTATCTCAGTAGGTGATCTATACTTGCGAGAAGTGTGTGCTAACTCTTGGGGTGAGGGATAGAGAACTTTCAGAGTTTTCTGAGTTTTCAGAGCCGGGCTAGTGGTTTTAGTAGATGAAGTTGGGCCCCACATTTTTTTTAATTTGTCCACTAAAGCGCCTAATTCATCATCAGAGGCAGAGGTGGTGGCGGCGGCTGCAGTGGTGGCGGTGGCAGTGCCGCAGCTACAGAAGGTCCCTCCTCCCTTTCATGTTCCTCCGTGTTTACCACAGGCACTGTTTCAGATGACTGCGCGTCTTCCGAAACTTACTCATTAAACCAGTCTTTTAAGGTGTTAATTACCAGATGCCAAGTGGTAGGTAAACCTTCTGTTCCTTTAGCGTCTTTCTGAATCTCATCCCACAACTTGTCACCCACTTTTTGCCAGGTGGATACACTGAATGCAACTACAGAGTTAGCTTCAAATCCTTGCTTTCGACACCATAATAGCAGGTGCCGCAAAGCGTAGTCATCAATATATACACCTTTACACTTTAAGAGATGTTTCCAGGAGGATAGTACCATACTTTCCTGTTTAGAGATTTAATTTTCCACTATCAAAATCCCTGATCTCGGGGGTTCACCTTTTACCAGGTGTCTATTTCTCTTCGCCCGGACTTGGCAGCAATTCCCGTTGCTCTTTAGCTACACCAAACTCTGCCACCACCCGTGCTTTGCCCCACGGATCGCCTCTCTCTCGGATAGTACCTCGGAAGTCTCTGATGAACTCTCTAGGAGATCACCTGCCAAGGTCGTCAATGAAACTTCTGGAGATCACGTTAATCACGTGTCACATCGGGGTCACCATTTGTTATTGTCATGACGGTCGAAAGTAAAAAAAGCACACAGTCTAGTGTCGAGCAAAGAACCAGTCCCTTTATTATTTCCCACGAGTCTTTTTATATGCCATGTTAGTAGCAAGCAGTAGTTTTAGAAGATAAGTAAGTAACTGTATTTTAATTGGCTATTATTTGTTAGTGATATTTTTGGCAAAGCTCAAGGTTAAAATTGAAGTTCTCACAGGACTGAATCTAAGCACTCCACAACTGTCTTCTTTTCGTTAGGGCTGCGTACATACCTCTCCTATCTCAAGGATACACCTGTAAATTTCCCAGGTCAATATCTTCTCCCAGAGAGCTAACAGACCTGCTGTCAACCCTGACATGTGGTGGTAGTGTAGCAGTGCTTAGGTGAGTTACACCAGCTGTCTGCCACATCTACCATTCTTGAGGAGTTTCCATAGGTTTACTTGTTCTAAAAATCCAAGCAGAAATTTTCCTTTCCCCGTCCCACTGTAAGAGAAGGAGGTTGAACGAGGAAGGGGAAGGGGCAATTGACTATACAAAAGAACTAGTTGGCAGACCTGCATTCCCAGTTAATAGCCCTTCTAAAAAACTGCAGATAGGGGGGAGGAGTTTTTCTCCTCCTCTCCTTACAAATGGGGGACACTTCACTTCCATGGGGTGTGGAAGAGCAAGGATCAGAATGGGAATGGTTTCAGGAGTGGAAAAAGATATACAGCGATTGAAAGGACTTTATTATATGGACTTTGCAGTTCTTATGCGTTTACAAATATATACATTGTACGATTCCCTGAAAGTTGTAATACCCAGGTTTGCCCAGGCATACTTGGTGCCTGTTCCCTGCTTCCCTGTTTCTCCCTCTGATTGGTTGAAGAAGTCGCAGAGATGAGAGAGCTACCATTCATCCTTTCCTTCCCTGGTTCCTCCCCAGTTCCTCCCTCTTCGCCTAAGTCCCTATCCCTATTTGTTCTCTGGTTGTCTGTCTCATGTTCCACCCCATTTTCTGGTGCATTCCATGCCAGAGCTGATAAAACCCTTGTGCACCCCCATTAAACTAGCATTGAAACCTCAGACCTCGCTTGAACCCCTTTGTGCAGTGCCATGGCCCTTCGCCCCTCCCCCACGGACCGTGGCAAAGGGTGTGTGTGTGTGTGTGTTGGAAAAGCTTCGAGACCGTTTTGCTCTCGATTTGGTCATCTGGCTACCCTCCAACCTGTGCACTGCCCTGTCTCCAGCCCGAATCTGTTCAGATTTCATCGTAGAGTTTGTGCTCACTGATGAACAAGGGAGGAGTCCTGTCTACAGTCAGTTGCAGACAGCGCGAGTTTAGTGGGAAAGAAATGGCCTTTCTTTCCCCTTTTTTTATCGGCGGAGAGGCTCGGACAGAATTGCACACGAATCAATATGATTGGCAAAAATGTCCCCTTTATTAGAGGAAAGGCAGCTTATATGCTGCCCGTGGCACAGAGACATGTGACTCTTCCCCAGGCCACATTGGATACATAAGGAAAACATACTGTGGTGTACAGTACTAATTGGATAACAGTAGGTGTCCATAAAACTTGTTTTCCTGACAGAACAACTCCTCCTTCACCTTGGCACAAGGCCTGCAGCCATATTAGTGTCGCAGTATCTTTTTACTGTCTGCACCAAGCCATACCAAGGTGAAGGTCTCAGAAATGCAATAGAAATTGTTCACACAATTTCTGTCCTCCGACATTTTTTCCCCTTCCCCTCCTTGGTGCGGGGGAAAAAATCTCCGTTTTTCATCTTCTCCTGCGATCTGGAGTCCCCACGCGAAGACCTCTAGAGTCCAACAGCGCCCCCTGCTGACCAACACCGAGCAACTGCAGGCTCTGCACCTTTAGGGATCCAACAGTGCTCCTGCCAACCGTGATTAGAATCACGCTAGAGGACAGAGAAGTATCAAACTGTTTCCTTTTTTTTTGAAGGGGACTTTTGGGTACAGGATTATTGTTTAGTTGTTTTTGTGTTCTGTTGCTGTTTTTGCCAATACACATATATCCTTTAATAAAGGGTTGTTATTTCTTCCTTTTTCCATACTTCCTCCATTGGAGCCTCTTAATTTCAGATTTACGATTGCTGAGAGAGAGGAGTTTGGTCTACCTCATAACTCATTCTCCTTAGCAAAACACTCCAGTCTCCTTAAACTGAGACAGGAATTTTATCTTGTAAAAGCCTCAGTAAAGTTCTCTCTTCACCATGGTTGAGCTAACCAGGATATAGGTTTTTCCAGCTACATGCACAAGTTTGGAAGGGTAAAACTAAAAGAAAGAAAGATGATTGTTCTGATGTAACAGGCAACTCCTAAACTACCCTCAAAAACAGGGAGTCATAAGCCTATTAGAAAAATCAGGTCAGTTTAAAATTAATGCATTCTTCTTCATTATGGTCTTGACAGGGAACTGGTTTTCTGGAAAGATTCTCCATTTGGGAGTCAAGTGAGACATCCTTTCTTGTCTTGGTATGGCTCACATTTTAAAAAAAAAATTCTTTTAAAAAGGTAAAATAAAAGAGAAAGAGGTGTTCCCTTCTAGTAGGGTCAAATAAAGGTGACTTGTGTTCTTTCTTTTGGCAAGATGATGACCAAGGGATTCTTTTGCAGTACATTAACAAAAAAAGATGTGCAAGAGTTCCTTTTTTTTCTCCCTCCCTCCCTCCCAGGAGGACAGCAGAAAAACAACCAGGATATACCTGGCCTTTTGACAAAATAGCAGCCAATTCCCAGTCTTTGTTGACCAGTGTGGAAGAAGGGTTTATTCCTTTCAACCTCATAAACCTTTACCTGTTTCTTAGTGAGTCATAGCTAGAAGACCTTTTCATGTGTTTGATCACATCTTGTGCAAGTCAGGGATATATTTTCACTCTTTTATTGAATCCTATAATTAACATTCTGAAACACCTGAGTGATTGTAGCTTTAAACTCTATTTGTACATATGTGAAAATACAGATAGATGTATAGATAGATAATGCCATTATATTTTCAGATGTGGATGGGTTAGTTGGAAGACTGGGTAACTTTCTTGGCAGGATCAGGATGGAAGAAAAACTGTTTTGGGGTTCGTGTTTGTGTGTGACCTGTCAAAACTCTGTACACATGCAACACAAATATACAACAGATTACTATTTCTTGGTATGCCCATTTATACGCTCAGTACTCCCCTGAGTTCAGAGGCAGTCAACTTGAGCACCGATCCTGCTCTCCATGAATTTTCTACAAGGAAGTCTGAGAATGTCCACAGCACATTCCCCTGTGCTGGAATAGGTCAGTGTAGGACAGATGCAAGGAAGGGAAGCAGCTGGTCAGAGTGCTCCTTGATCACCTCTGAGTCTTTATAGAGGACAAAAAAAGATGTTCTGCCTCCCTGGTTTCTTGCCTGGAACAGCAGCTTTCATTTGATCACCTGAGTTAAAAATCACAGACAACATATTGGTCCTTAACCAGATGGTTTGTTTAGGTTTTTTTTCCATAGTACAGCCCTTCTCCAATTTCACAGTATCACAGAATCACAGATTATGCCAAGTTGGAAGGGACCCACAAGGATCGTCTAGTCCAACTCCTGTTCCTGCACAGGACCAGCCCCAAGAGTCACACCATGTTCCTGGAAGTATCATTCACATGCTTCCTGAACTCTGTCAGGCTTGGTGCTGTGACCACTTCCCTGGTAAGCCTGTTCTAGTGCCCAACCACCCTCTGGGTGAAGAACTTCTTTCTAATATCCAACCTAAACCTCCCCTGGCACAATTTCAGGCCATTCCCTCAGGTTCTGTCACTGGTCACCACAGAGAAGAGATTAGTGTGTTGCCTTAAAAATCAGGAGCCAAAAAAGACTCCAGGCAAATTTAGTATAGAGATAAGATAAGAGCAGGTCTTTACTGAAGGCCTTCTGGCATGGGGAGTACAAAGATGCATGCACCTGTTTCCAGGGGTTCTACAATTTATGGTGTTATCCATCCAATACCAGAACTATCCCTCCCCCAGATCCTCCTCTGGCAGGCCTCTTCGAAATTGAGTCAGGGGTCCTAAGACCCCTGTCCTTCCTCATCTTCCTCTTCTTCACAGCACGTACTGTCTTTGGAGCTACTCCAAGGTTAAGGGCTTGAAGGTTGCTTTGACTATGATGGTATCTTGTTGTTCAGGCCTGGGGTGCAAATGTTCTTAAAGAGAATGAAGGCCTGCCTTGAAAGAAGTCTAAACAATCTTGAAGAATTTAGAAAATTCGATATGAAATGGGGAAATAGGGTTTAGTTTTAAAGCATGACAGACTATACAGCTAGATTAAAATCTACAAAAAGGTAAAAATCCTGAAAATTCAAAGTCATCAGTGTCTACCCCTCCTCTTCCCCTCACAAGGAAGTTGTAGACTGCAATGAGGTCTCCCCTTAGTTTCCTCTTCTCCAGGTTGAACAGACCAAGTGACCTCAACCACTCCTCATACGGTTTCCCCTAAGGCCCTTCACCATCTTCGTAGCCCTCCTTTGGATGGTTTCTAGTAGCTTAGTATCTTTCTTATATTCTGGTGACCAAAACTGCACACAATATTTGAGGTGAGGTCGCACCAGTGCAGAGTAGAGTAGGACAATCACCTCTCTCGACCGGCTGGCAATGCTTTGCCTGATGCACCCCAGGACGCGGTTGGCCCTCTGGGCTGCCAGGGCACACTGCTGACTCATATTCAACTTGCCGTGGACCAGGACCCTCAGGTCCCTTTCCGCAGCACTGCTTTCCAGCATCTCATTCCCCAGTCTGTATGTACATCTGGGATTGCCCCAACCCATAGACTTTCAAAGGCAATTTACAAAATATTTTTTCAGTTATTTCAGCATCTTGTGTCCAGTTTCACTGTTTCACAACATAATTCTTTTTTTCAAGAGACACATTTTTCTTTGTTTTAGAACCCAAGAAACTCTTTAACATCTCCCACAAGTTCCCAACTCCCACAATAAACTTTTCAAAAGTGCTAGCTAACAAGCTCTTAATTTTTACAATACACTTCAACAAGCCTCCAATACTCACAACAACCTCAATACAGAGTAAGGGGTAGAATGTGATAGCTGCACTTTGCCCAGACAAAGGAGAAAGAAGATCACAAGTCCTTAGATCCCGTGTTGCATGGATGGTCCCAATTTGGGGTAGGAAGACAAAAAGAATGAAAGAGAAAAAGAGGAAAAGGAGAGAGAGCAAGGGACACCGATCTGCTTCCTTTTATAGTTTACCTGGTGCACGCCTCTTATGTAAAATAGATTCTTCACGTCATTTCATTCACACATGTGCAGCCAGTCCTTTTCAGTCCTCCTCCAGGCAGTGAATTGGGGGGGGGGGGGGGGGAGGGAGTTGACGCAGGCACACTGAGCACTAGTCTCAAGGTGGAACAAGAAGTTGACTCAGAACAGTGCTGCCCCACCTCTGAGACAAAACATGCTTATGCCCCATCCTCCACAAAGTTCTAATACCAAATATAAACCATGTTTCTGGGAGAAGTCCCCAGGTCAAGTGTTACAAGTAATAAACATTACAGCAGACAAATTTATAGGCAACAGAAAGAATCTTACTCCTTCCTGTGCAAACTGGGGCATGGCAAGGCAAAGTCCTTGGCCGTGAGACCCCCATATTCTTACAAATCCTTGTATTAGTTCCAAGCTAAGTTTGGAGTCCTATTACAATAGTTCACATTTAACAGGAAGAAGGTACAGAGGACACATTGCCAAAACATCTCTGATGATACAAATTATAAAAGAACCAGGCAAACAACAGTCAAAATTCCTGACATTAACATCAATCTACAGTATGAGGTTAATTACTCTGTTGTAGTTCCTGTAGGAAAAGAGAAAGGGAAAATGCCCAGTTCTAAACCATTGTCTAAAAAGAAGACACTATCCATTTGATGTGGATACAATGCTCTTTTTTGTGGGCATCAGTAGTTACCCATGAATAACTGCCCAAAGGCATGTTAAGTCATTCTCCAGTAGTGGATAAATCCACTAAAACTGGTTGTCCTGGGTGGTAATAAGGAGTGTGAAAGATCCAGTTAATCCCTTCTCCCCTGGTTCACTTCTGTACCACCCCAGCAGTAAAGTGGTTGCCATGGTATGATTGGGCAGAACTAGGCTTGGTTAAATAACTGAACCACTGTTTTAAAGCTCTTTGCGTGCTTTCACCTGTGGCTTGACTAATGGCTTCTGCTTGGGTTAGTCCAGACACAACCTCCACATTTGAGGTGGGAATACTTAGGGGGCCTTTCCTCTCCAAGGGATCTAAACCCCTTGCCCTATAGGCAACCCTCTGGATGAGGGACTAGAGCTCATGAGGATCATTTACCCTTAGGAAAACCCCTGGTCTCCAGTATTCCCAGGCCTCCTCTTCTGTAGCTTCTTTTTGCTTCACAGCACCTGCTGCCTGCACTTCTGCTGTCTTTTCTGCTACTGCCTTCTCTTCCATAGCTGCGTCTTCCTGCCCTTCTACAACCTTTTCCTTCTCCATGGCTGACTCCTTTTTTGTTGCTTCGGAATCAAATCCTCCTGTGGGTTTTCAGTGAGCCTTCTTAAATACCTCCACTGGTCATCCTCGAGATCACTTATTGAGGATGGACAGAGGAGTTTCCTAATTCTAGGTGAACCAGACCTCCAACAGGAGCTGAGGGAGTAGCTGGGACAGTTTGAGGGCCCTCATGACTTTGTGCCGCTCAGGGGGAGAGATCCCCAACACTCCTGGTATTCCTCTGTCCTCCTGGCCACTCGAGTACCAGTTTTACAAGTGGCAGTGGGCAATCCATCTATCAGTTCCCTGGAGATCCCCTTTTTTCTCCCTTCAGCCCACAGCATATTTCGTGGAGATTGAAACTCCTCCCTGACCTAGGCGTTTTGTGTAAAGGGGGTGGTTTTTCTTTCTCTTTCTCCATTCTTTTAACTGCAGGCTTTTATCTCTCCTTATCAAGGCTAACGCCCATTCTCCTCCCATAATTAATCAATTCCCAGGCCATGTCTCCCCACTTCAGAGGTCTCCCCTGAAACCTTTCAGAGACCCCTCCTTTGGGGGGTTAATGCATGTCGCAATTGATCTTGCAACTGAATTGCATATATTTTTAAGGAGTCTGGTAGTCCCTGAGTGAATGGAGTCATAAGATCGGGGTTAGCAATCAAAAGTGTGCGGGGGTGGTGTGAGACCCTGGATCAATAAAAGTATTTTATTATTGGGTCGGAACCAACTTTGTGTGTGTGGGGAGAAGGCCAGCCTCAGAACTCACGTGGCAGGACTGCAGCCTCGGAACTCACATGGAATAGCTGTCAGTCAAAAGGGCAGCCTGGTAGCCCACTCAGACCACACACCCAGGAACTCCTAACCCAGCCTCTGATTGGCTACACCACCCCTCACTCCCACCTGGGAGGCACTGAGTGATCAGTGCAGGACATCTTGCCTGGGAGGAGTGGCCACAGGTGGCCAAAGCACATAAATACAGCAGCACGAGGCCATCTTTCTTCTCTGGAGCCTATTGCTGCCATGTGAAGCTGGACTTCCATACGATTCTTCAGTGGTAGCTATTTTTCTCTTAATATCTTTTCTTAATCTCTTTTCTGTCTCTCTAGTCATTCCTCTCTCTCTGTTTACTCCTTTTCCTTCTCTTAATCTTTCTTTCTTTACTCTTTTAATTTCTTTCTTCATTCTTAATCTCTTTCAGGTAACTTAAAACCGGTGGGTTGGATTCTGCTAAGTTTTGTGGGTTGACATGTGCTGGACTGGTGCTTTGTAGAATGCTCTACTTTGGTTGTATGTTACTCCTTTTAACCTTTTGCCAAAATCCTTTATCCTTCTAAAATTAAAAGAGTCTCCTGGGAAAACATGTCTGCGTTCTCTCTTTAGGCTCTCTCAAGGTATATAAGAACAATAGGCTCTGCAAAAGTTTGGTGGGCAAACTCATGGAGTCTTAAATATATTTTTAAAAGTAATACTCCCAGTTAAGATCATGGCTTCTGGACTGGGGTCTTACAGGTGGCTGATGCAGCACTAACCAGTGGTCATGCATGAGTTGAAGACAAGCCAGCTTCGGAATATTTTCTGTTAGAGCCCCCACACTCGAGGTGGGAATACTTATGGGGTCTCCCGTCTCTGGGGGGAGATAAACCCCCTGCCCAATAGGCAGCCCTCTGGGCAAGGGACCAGGGTTCACGAGGATCATTTACCGTTAGGAAAACCCCTGGTCCCCAGTATCCCAGGGGTTCCTCTTCTGATAGGAGGATCCTGTCCCCATCCGTTAGGGACACCCTACAAACATATTCAGTCTCTGACTCCTGCGGTTGCTTACCATACTTCTCTTGGAGTTTTGCTAATCTCTCAGCCAAATAGGACACTGGTTTTGTAGTTATTTCCTTCTCTTCATCCTCCTCACCCCCCACTATTTCCATTTTAATTAGGGGTTGCATTGCCAATTGTTTTTTGTACATGGTCTCACGGTGCTCATCTAATTCCTTTACTGGGTACAACTTAGCTTTTTGTTAGTCACTCTGTTTCTAAAAATTTCTGCAGCCTGATCACCCCTCTTCCTTTCACATGCTAATTCCTCCTGCAGTTTCTCAACTAGTTGTTCATCTGAGCCGCTATCCAAGTTCTTGGGCTCCTCCCACTGGCTTCTCATCCCTGCCAGGGTACCCAATGTCTCTCTCAATGTGTTCTCTTGCTCTGCAGCCTTACAAAGCTCAAGGGGCATTTGTCTATATTCATCAGAGATTCCAATTTTTCTCTCTCATTTTACTCTGTATCTGAAAGGTATTGTAAGGAGTCAACCAAATCTTGTAGAAATTTCTCTCTGATTTTGCACTCTATCTAAACGTTTCTGTAAGGGGTCATGAATCCTTTCATGCTGCCATCAGCACAACACCCAATGCTCCACATATGATGACGAGGATGAGGCAAGCATTGTCCATGAGGGGAAAGCAGTCAAGGCTTGGCATTTCCCGGACTGCCATGTCTTGCCCTTCCCTGTTCCAGATCCATCCTGTCCCCCAGTTGGGGATAGAGAGATCTGAGTCCATTCCAGCTATAAATAGCTGAAGAGCTGTTCAGCCCATTTTAGCCGCATGAGAATCCTGCCAACTACGCCAATTTAATGTCATGGCCCATCAGTAGGGGGTGTGATGTTCATTATTAATTCTCATTAGTCTGAACAAAGACACCAGACCACATTTCAGGGAACTCTTATGCGTTTATTATATAGTCGCCTTAACTCCAGCAACCAGCGCACTATTTAGTCTTGAAAGTGCTGGCTAACAAGTACTTAAATTTTACAACACACTTCAATGAGCCCCCAGTCCTTACAAGGAAGGGGTAGAATGTGATAGCTGCACTTTGCCAAGACAAAGAAATAAAGATGGAAAAGATAGAAAGAGAAGAAAGATCACCACCCCTTGAGATCCCATGTTGGTCCTGCTGCATGGATGGTCTGGATCTTAGGTAGCAAGACAAAGAGAAAAAGAAGAAAAAAAGAGAAGAGGGAGGGGGACTGATCCACTTCCTTTTATAGTTAACCTGGTGTACATCTCTTACATAAACTAGATTTTTCACACCATTTAGTTCATGCATGCATAGCCAGGCAGTGAGTTGGGGCAAGGGAGTTGACAGGGGTGCACTGAGCATGAGTGTCAAGGCAAAACAGGAAGTTGACTCAGAACAGCGCTACCCCACCTCTGCAGGACACTCTCTTCTAATCACAACTTTCCTGTCACAACAGTCAGAATGTTTGAGACAAAACATGCTTAGACCTGGTCCTTCACAGATTGTATTTTAAATATAGCAAATTTTTCATGCTAGATTTTCATTAACACTATCTTTGTTGTTCTTTTCAATTCTTTTTAACACCTTTAAACAGATTTTCAGTTATATGAATTTTTACAATGCACTGCGCTAGACACTACAAAGTTCTTCATCCAGTTGCAGTTAGACAACCGGTTGAGACCCTGACTGCTTTGTAAAGGTCACCGAAATGTCGCCGTCGGGACGACCAAAACACAACACAGTCTTCTTCCAAAAGAATAGGACCTTTATTGCAACAGATCAACTACATTTATACCCCCTGGTGTAACATACATGTTACATTACAATTGATGCTTTTACATAAATATATATCAGAATTGGCTGCCTTGTAGCAAACTCATGATGATTCAGCATTTGCAAACTCACAGTGACTTAGATCTTGCGGGCTCATGATGATTTTGCAAAAAGTTCAGGATATCTGGCTTTGCAGTTCCGACTTCCTTCTTCTCACTTCCTTCCCTAGCTGTCTCAGGGATACGCAGGTATCTGTGTTATATTCATTTCACTCAGAGAACTCCAGGACCAGCTGAATTCCTCCATAATTCCCCCTTTTTGTATTTGTGCCACAAAAATTGCCTGTACCGTCGGATGCAGGGTCCTTTGCAGCAGAGATACAAGACATGGCAACATTAATAGCACAACTACAATAACAAACAAAACCAACAACCCAGTTTTTACTAGAGACAGTAACCATCCTGGCAGTCCCCATCCTTTAAACAAGTTATCCAGACAATCCCACTCTTTATCGATTCACAATTGCTTTACTCCATCTTCTAGTTGTTGGATACTTCTATGTATTGACCGTGAATGATCTGATAAGTTCATACAACACATCCCGTCAAAATCTTCACATCCATGTCCTTGAGTTAACAGTAAAAAATCTATGGCAGCTCTATTTTGCAGAGTAGCATGCCTGATACTATCAACATCGGTCAACAAACCACTCAACCCAACTGATGTAGCACTGGTTTGCTTACTTAACCAACATCCCAAATTCGTCAGCTTTTTCAAGACTGCTGCGACAGCGACCCCAGGTGCCAATGCTGAGGCAACTATAATTTCCCCAGGTCCCCAAAAGGTGACCCTTTCTTTGCAATCGCTTGCAAAATTGTGGATGGATCTTTTAGGTCGTTGTCTTTTGTGAATCATAGTAATAATGTTGGGTGTTAGTAATGTAAGCCTCCCAAGGCTACACGGACCACCATTAAACTTTGAGGGGATTCCCCCCCATGCTCTATCTCCACAAATTAGAAAAGTCCCTGCAGGCAACGTAACTGGAACAGAAAAAGAAAGTGATATATGTGAAGAAGTGTATTTACACCAGGCCATAGCATTTCTATGCATAAGTAGAGTGGCATTTACATTCTGACTTGTGGGGGGAGATGGCAGGCCCATAGAACCCCTGAACCCCCTGGAAGTAGAGGAACTTGAAGCGTTACAGGGTGTAAGACCGTTCCCTTGAGAAAAGTGAAGATAACTACACGTTCCCATAGATACAGCCCTGAGTACTAAACAATACAAGGTCAGAGCTGTCTGGCAAACCGCAGGTGTTACATTCCTGAGTGTTTTGTGAGAACATGTTTATAGTATGTGTGTGAGAAAGTAGAAGTTAGCACTTAATAAAAAGCTGCCTACTACGCTGAGCAGGCAGACATCTCTTTGTCTCACTGTCCTAGTGTGTCTTGTGTGTCTTTCTTCCCCCCTTCAGACCAAGACCTTTGACAGATACCCAGCGACACTGACTTCTTCGAGAGGTATTATAATTAAACACTACACAAACATCCATTACAACTGATCCTAATAATTCTAGCTCTTGAGATTCCTGCGTTACTTGAGGTAAATACGCATACACTAAATCCCATGAATCAACACAGGATTGTGGACTGTTACACAGTCCCCAAGGCACAGATGTAGGTCGTGGCCAATTGTCAAGGGGCAACCCAACCAAACAGGTAGAGAATGGATTTTCAGGGGTAGCAACAGAAAGGCACAAGGTGTCTTGATTCATAGTCTTAGCCAGGGTTACCCATGCATTCTGCTTCGGTTGTTGGATCATCCATGCGTCGCATATGTGCATCACCCAATACAGGTCGAACACAATGAGCAAGGACCCATCGAGGGCCACCATCTGTGGAAACACAATCATATCCTCTTCCCCAGGTTAATAAATCACAGGGAGGAGACCACTGCTCCGTCTGTAAATCCCTTATCCTGACCTTCACCCCAGGGGAAACAGGCGTAAGCTTACACAAAGACCCAAAGTGCGGGACCGTAGGTGGGTCCTGCTGGTCCTCTGCAATGTTAATGAAACTGAGTACATACGTAGCTTTGTTTAATCGAACTTCAGGAGTCTCCCCCATCATTCTCCCTTTTTGTTTTTGCAATTGGTGTTTAAGCGTACCATGAGCCCGTTCCACAATACCCTGACCCTGGGTGGCATGAGGAATACCGGTGACATGAGAAATCCCCCACATTTGAAGAAAGGATTTTACATGGGATGAGATGAATGCAAGACCATTGTCCTTCTTGATTTGGCGTGGAATGCCACACATAGAGAATGCCCGCTGCCAATGACGAATAGCATCGCAAGCAGTCTCACCGGTATGGGCAGTAGCGACTAAAACAGAGGGAAAAGTATCAATAGACAGAGGCACATATTTCAAGCGGCCAAATTCTGCAATATGAGTGACATCAGTCTGCCAAATTTGTAACGCCTGCAGTCCTCTGGGATTAGTGCCATAATAAGTGGGCATTGGTTGGCCTTGACAAATCAGGACAGGCCGCAACAATGGAACAAGCAGCAGTGGGCTGCAATTGAAACTACCATTGTAATGCTCCGGCACTTTGATGAAAAAATTGATGGGAAGCAATAGCTTATTAACAGGTCCACAAAAGCGTTGAAATACCATGGTTACTGCACGAAGTTCTACCACTTGAGGTGAGCCTTCTTGAATCAGTGTCATTGCACCAGGACTGTCCATCGTGCCAGACTATGGCTGCTTTATGTGTTTTTCCTGAGCCATCAGTTAAAACAGTCGACCCATCAACAGGTGTCCGTTGTGCAAGCATTTTTTGACCTAGCGAAATTTGCGTTGACAGCTTGCACAAAGGATGAGCAGGCAAATGATAAGAAATGTTTCCATGATAATTCTGTAAGGCAACCTGCAGGGCAGTGCTATTAGCTGAACACCATTCAAAATATTCTATCTGGACAGGTATGACAAACCGTTCTGGGTCTCGCTCTAACAATTCTACTGTGCGAATTCTACATTTTATAATTAGCTCTGCAAGCAATTCAAAAAGTCCAGGTGCAGTCTTTTTCACTTTGATTGACAGGAAGACCCACTCCAACACATGCAAAGGGTCAGTCCAATGTACATTCCATTCAACTAATGCAGCAAAAGGTATCAGTTCTGATGTAAATACAAAAACTTGCAGTGGACAAGTTAAATCCAGTCACCAAACGGATTTTGAGTGGATGACTTGCTCCACTTATCTAATGATTTGTAGTGCTGCCTTGGAAAGAGTTTGGGGTGCATTAATATTATTGTCTCCTCTTAACAACTCAAAAAGAGGGTTGAGCAATAGTTAGTCCTAAATAAGGACGTAGCCAATTAATAACTCCTGCCAATTTTTTAATATCATTCAGGGTTGAAACCTGTGTCTGAAGTTGCACTGGCTGAGGGCTTACAGTGTGATCAAACACTTTCACTCCCAGATATTTCCAGGGTTGCTGTCGTTGTACCTTTTCAGGGGCAACAACTAAGCCAAAGTGCTGTAGAGCAGCATGAGTAGATTGTTCTCGTGCAGACAATTGGTTTTCTGAAGCTGCAGCTAAGAGAATGTCATCCATGTAATGATAGCAATAGCTATCAGGAAATTGTTCTCTGACAGGACTCAAGCCTTGAGCTACAAACCACTGAAAAATTGTAGGTGAATTTTTCATGCCCTGGGGTAACACCTTCCATTGATAATGCTTTGATGGTTCTGCATGATTTATAGAAGGCACTGTAAATGCAAATTTTTCTACATCATCTATGTATAAAGGAATAGTAAAAAAACAGTCTTTCAGATCTAAAACCACTATGGACCATCCAGTTGGAATCATAGTGGGAGAGGGGAGACCTAGTTGTAGGGTCCCTATAGTAGCCATAACATCATTAATTTCTCTTAAATCATGCAACAACCACCACTTTCCTGATTTTTTCTTAATGACAAACACGGGTGTATTCCAGGGACTGTGTGAAACAGGAGGCCAGGCCCAAAAGAGTTAACTGAGAAATTTGGGCCTGCTAACAAGCTATGAACATCTAAACGATCTGTACTCGTTCTGTCCTACCTACTGGACCAAAACTTAAAAGAATGGTAAAAGAAACATAGAATAGGCCTAGAGATAATAAATTAAGATGCAGTAAGATAAAGTAGACATTTGAATAGAAGAAACAGGCCTGAAACCAAGCCTTTCTCCAAGCTTCAGTGAGCAGGTCGAGAACAATAGAAGAGAAGGGAGGTCAAGCCGACCAAGATGAGAATTAGCCCCCAGACCCATGGGAGGAAGGACGGAAGTACCACCAAAATTGAGGGCCAGGGAAAGCACCGCCCCAAGCCCCTCCTGAGCTCCACCTATACTTCACCTGTTATTAATATGTATAGATAGATGTTGTAATCACATGAATATGCACTTAATCATATATGAAAATTGCATAAAAACTGCTGATTTTGTGTGAAACCTTCGAGCAAATTTGTCCAGTGCTAGCTGGCTTGTTCCCAGTGCTGTCAATAAATACCTTTGCTGTTCAAAGATCAAAAGTCTCTGGGCAGTTTATTATACTGGATTTTTCTGATTCATTTGGCAACTGCAGCAGCACACCTTTTCCACCCAACTGCAGAATCCCTCAGAATACCGGACCCCCTGGGTGCCCTTGGGTAAGTCTTTCTACCCGAAGGGACTCCCTCCTTCGGTGACTTCTTGCAAGGGCTGGACAAGAACACTGCCTATTGACAAAAGGTATTTGTATCTGGTTTCTGGTTTTGTTTATTCTGGTTCTGATTATTCTGGTTCTGGATACCCGTAAGTCAAAGGCGGGAAACCGTCTCTCACGGGGACACGGGAGAGGATGCTCTTCCTGGGGAATATCCCCTCTGGACTGGTATCTTCTGTTTTTGCCTGTATTTGACCAAAGAGTGTTTATATCGGGGAAAACAAAGCACCCAAGTTTCCTTTTGGTTGTTCTTTTGTCTATGCTTTAAGGCACCTATTATGTATTCTTGGAAAATAGCAGTTGTCATAGCAGTTTGTGTGTTTTATATTGCTTTGCTAATTTTGTGTTTTCTTACTCTGTGTTGGAGGCAAAATCGAGCTCCTGAAGTTTGTCCACCCTAAACCAACCATAGAAACATCTTGTTAAACTTGTATGGGGAGGGAGTCTGAAAAATTGACTGTGAATACACTACATAACTTAAAACCTAGAATTAAGATCTGTCCATTTTACAATTGTTCATTGTATGTGCGTGCTTTATGTAATAACTATTTGAAATACATTCTTGGACCCTGATCTACCCAGGAAATAAGATTAGGTTGGACTTTAAATTTGTATTGTATTAGATGTGGAGTTAACCAAACTTTGGAGGAAACTAGGTGCCCCCGATATTACTGTTGTAGAACTCATAGACCAGTGTTTCTTTCGAAACGTTTAGGGTCTTAAAATCTGGTCTGGATTTTTAAGTATAGAGGCTACAGAGTGTGCATTTGGTGGTCAACAGCGGCATCTTGTGGATTTTTGTGGATATACAGGTTTATTGTAGAAGCCAGGCATATTTGTGGTTTAAGGATGACATCTTGTGGATTTTTGTATTAGTGCAAGTTGGTTATAAAACTGGTGATTTTAGGAAGTCTTTGTCGAAAAGCAGTATTTAGGTCTGACAGTTGAATATTGTTTGGATTATAATAGTTGTGGTTAGGATATTTTAGCTTTAATCCCCTATTTTCACAATGGGAGCCAAAGCAAGTAAGGAGATAAATTCCAAGACTCCCGTGGGGTGCATATTGAGCCACTGGAAAGATCTGGGAGGAACCCCTGGGGGTAACCTGAGTAAAAAGACCTTTTTAAAACATTGTCAAAACTGGTGGCCTCTGTATACTTTAGATGATGGTGAAAAATGACCCCCTCAGGGGAGTATTAATTATAATACAATCCTGTAGCTTATGTTATTCCTCCGTAGAGAACAAAAATGGGACAAAGTAATGTACACAGATATGTTTTTAGCTTTAAGAAATAAACCAGAGTGGTAGAAAAGTTGTGGAATTAATGTAACCCCCCAGGATCCCCTTGTGTTGGCATTGGAAAGGGATCAGAAAAGTAGTAAGCCGAGAAAGCATTGCTGTGATATCTGTAGTATAGGTCAGAGGTGTCTTAAGCTGGGAAAAAGAGGGAGTGATGAATATCCTGGACCCTCAGGAATTGCAGTCGACACATTTTAGAGGACCGGAACCAACTAGGCAAGGACCAAGTAGCCCGCAGGAGTTGGGACTAGGGGTGGACGACTCTAGGAGTATAGCTGAGAGTATAGAGGACCCTGAGGAAGGAATAAGTAGCACTCATCGTGGTCAGATTTCGGGACAGAAAGCTAGAAGGAAGAGTGGAGTCAGGACAAGAGCCTAAACAGCAGAGATGGGTCACATGTTGGTACCCCTGCGTCAGGTAATAACACCTACAGGCACACAGACAAAAGTGAAAGCACCCTTTTCGGCAAATGATTTGAATGGCTGGAGAGAGGAAGTTAAGTGCTTTAGGGAGAATCCTGAGAAAGTGGTTAAGAGATTTGAATTAATTGCAAAGAATCAGGAAATAGATTGGACAGATATTGATTTGATGTTATGGCAGTTGACAGAAACAGAGAAAGAACTTGTAATAAAAACAACTAGACGAGAAGTAGTAGGACAGATTGCGACGGGAGCTTAAACAGGGGATGTAGATCAAATTTTCCCATTGCAACAACCTAACTGGAACTCAAACAACCCAGACCATTATAGACTGTTGATCAAATATATAGAGATCTGATTAAGGTGGGATTACAAAATGCTATACCTAAAGCGGTTAACTGGGTAGCCTTGTATGACATAAGGCAGGGACAAAATGAAACCCCCAAAGAATTTTTGGATAGACTGAGAACTGCCATGAGAAAATACACTACCCTAGATCCATCATCAGAAGAAGGTAAATTACACTTGGTGTGGTTATTAATGGGACAATGTAATCCTGATATTAGAAAAAGACTGTAGAAAATAGAACACCCTACCAATAAAGATTTAGAGGTGTTGATGAATGAAACTTGGAAAGTGTACAACAACAGGGAGAAGAGGGCAGATAGAAGGCTTACAAGGGCGATGACTGCTGTTTTAACACAGAACCCGATAACAACAGGACAGTATTACAGGGGTCGTGGTCGAGGACAGGCAATCCGGGGGAGGGAAGGTTTACCCTTCAAAAAAACAAAATAGGTCAAAATCAATGTGCCTATTGTAAGCAAGAGGGACACTGGAAGAGAGAGTGTCCTACCCAGGCAAATAGAAATTCGGGGGGGCTGTCATGGCCCACCAGGATAGTGAATGACGGGGACCGGTTGTTTTTTCCCTGGCAGACCCGCTGGTTACAATTCGGCTAGGGGAAGAAGAAAAACTGGACTTTTTAATCAACACTGTGATGCCAATTTGTGCCCCAAACAAGGCGTAGAAGAACTGCTCAGAGACAGAGTTTTCAGTCTATAAGCAGGAGGTATTTATTTTACGACCGGGGAGCAACCAGGTCACCCTGGACAAACTGCTCCACTCGAGAAAACTTACAATTGAGTTTTTATACACTTTTTGCCAAGCAATTACATCACATATTATGAATATTCATTATCTTGCAACATCTACTTTTAATATTCATAACAGGCGGAGTCGAGGCAGAGTTTGAGGCGTG
Source organism: Corapipo altera (assembly GCF_003945725.1). Lineage (NCBI taxonomy): Eukaryota > Metazoa > Chordata > Aves > Passeriformes > Pipridae > Corapipo > Corapipo altera. The sequence goes on along the minus strand of NW_020885013.1, from coordinate 196,415 downwards.
GTCACTAATTTGGGGAGAACTTTGGTGGTTGATCCGGTCTTACTTCATCATGAACTCACTGTCCTTTTACCATCATCTTCATAAACTTTTGAACCTTCCCTAATTTGGGTAGTATCCTGATGCATTTGGCAAGGACTTTCAGTATCTGGCAAGAGTACCTCATCTCTTGACTTGTCTCTTTCCTTATCTCCTGTTGTTTTCCTTCCATATGTCCTTTTTGTGTGTGTTAGCATTTTAGTTCTTCCCGTTCTGTTCTTTCATGTCACAGCGCCCTGCATTCTAGTGAATTTATTGCCTCTGCTATTTCCTAATACTAAGTTTTCCATGCTTTGCCTAGAAACCTGTATTCTGTGTTTAACTCTCTCTAATCCTTACATTGCTCTACTAGATTCGCTTTCCAGGTTTTACCTGGCTTCAACTGGGGTTACGGTTTCTGTTTTAAATCAAGAATTGATACTTAAGACTGATAATTATGTACTGTAGGAGGCATGTCCAAGGTACAGGGGACGTACCGGGGCAGAGAAGCCCAAGGGAGCATGCGCCTAGATGGATAACCCTGTTGGTTAAGAAGGTCACATGATATCAGGGTATAAAGGGAAGCACCTAATTTGAAATAAACCTCTTTGTTCTCCACCTCAGAAGAGCGTGCATCCTTCTTTATCATATAAAGTACCCCAAATGCCATAATGTACAGGTTGTTGGTGCCACTGGTCAATCAGAAAAGGCTTTCTTTTTGAAACCCCTAAAATTTAAAATTGGGAAACAAATGGGATTGCATCAGTTTTTGTATTTACCAAGTTCACCCAAACTCTTACTGGGCAGAGACTTATTAGAAAATCTGGGAGCTGTAATAGAATTTAAACAAGGTAAAATTGAATTCAAAGTAAAGGAAGAACAATTATTGGCATCTCTGAGTTTGGCTAAGAGCTGCATAGAACTAAAACCAAACAATCAGGATATTGACCAAATTACAAATCAGGTGTACCCCCTGGTGTGGGCCACTGACACTCCAGGTAGGTCAAAATGGGCAACTCCTATTCAAATAGAACTACAACCAGGAACTAAGCCAGTGACTAGGAAACAATATCCATTGAGACTAGAAGATAGACAAGGAATTGAACCAATAATTGAAAACTTTTTGAAATTAGAGTTGTTGATAGAGTGTGAATCAGACTTTAACACTCCAGTCCTTCCAGTGAAGAAACCAAATGGGACCTACAGGTTAGTACAAGATTTAAGAGCAGTAAATGAAACAACTAAAACTATACATCCTGTTGTAGCAAATCCTTATACACTTTTAACTAAATTAAGGGACAATTTGATTTGGTTTACAGTGTTGGATTTAAAAGATGCCTTTTTCTGTCTACCCCTAGCACAGGAAAGCCAAAATATTTTTGCTTTCAAATGGGAGTCTGTTAACAGAGGGAGAAAAATGCAAATTACATGGACGGTCTTGCCTCAGGGCTTTAAGAATAGTCCCACAGTTTTTGGTAACTAGCTAACCAGAGAGCTAGAATTATGGCAACAGTCACTGGGAGATGGCGTTCTTCTGCAATATGTGGATGATCTCCTAATAGCAAATGAAATAAAAGAGGACTGTATTCAGTGGACAATATCTCTCAAACTTCTTAGGTTTAAGTGGTTATCAAGTCTCTCAACAGAAAGCTCAGCTGGTCCAGGAGAAAGTCGTGTACCTGGGATATGAAGTATTGGGAGGACAACGATCCCTGGGGACAGCGAGGAAAGAAGCCATCTGCCAGACACCCAGACCAGAAACGGTGAGAAACCTCCGAGCCTTCCTAGGAATGACAGGTTGGTGTCGCTTGTGGATATATCATTATAGGATAATTGCAAAGCCCTTGTATGACCTGCTGAAAGTGAATAAGGATCACATAATCTGGACCCCCGAGGCAGACAAAGCCTTCAAAAGACTGAAGCGAGAACTCATGAGGGCTCCGGCGTTGGGTTTACCTGATGTGACGAAACCCTTCTGGTTGTTCTCGCATGAGCGTCAAGGAATGGCTTTAGGGGTCCTGGTTCAACAACTGGGGGTGCACGAAAGAGCAGTGGCCTACTTCTCCAAACAATTGGATGAGGTAAGCAAAGGATGGCCTACTTGCCTAAAGGGCAGTTGCAACAGTAGTTGTAAACATAGAAGAAGCCAGAAAGCTCACTATGGGACAGAAAATACCATCCCATACTGTATCTGCAGTACTGGAACAGAAAGGGAACCATTGGCTGTCACCTTCCCGATTCCTGAAATACCAGGCAATCCTAGCTGAATCAGATGATGTAACCATTCAGGTAACTAACACTGTCAACCCAACTTCATTCCTAGAAGGAAGAATCTCAGTGGAACCTGTTGTACACGACTGCTTGGAGACCATTGAAGCAGTGTACTCCAGTCTCCCAGACCTCAAAGAAGAACCGATCCAGGATGCAGACGACTGGTTCTCAGATGGCAGCAGTTTCATGAAACAGGGCACAAGGATGGCTGGCTACGCAGTAACCACAACAGAAGAGGTAATTGAATCCAACCCTTTACCTACAGGAACTTCAACCCAGAAAGCAGAACTAATAACTCTTACCCGAGCTCTTGAACTGCCAAAGGGAAAGTGAATCAACATCTGGACTGACTCTAAATATACCTTTGCTGTTGTACACGCCCACAGAGCGATCTGGAAGGAAAGAGGACTATTGACCACTCAAGGAAAAGCTGTTAAACATGCAGAGGAGATCCTGCGATTGTTAGAAGCCATCCAACTCCCATCACAGGTGGCTATAATGCATTGCAGGGGACACCTGAAAGACAACACTGTTCCAGAAATAGGAAACAGAAAAACTGATGCAGAAGCCAAATTAACAGCTGCAAGAGGTAATGAACAACTGGTAGCAGCTTTAGTGCCAGAAGGATTAGACACAGATCAACAGGTAGAGTATCAGGAAACAGATTATCAGTAGATACACAAAAACAGAGGTAAACTGTTACACAATGGATGGGGTCAATTGAAGACAGACCAATTAGTATTACCAGAAAAATTAATATGGCAATTTGTGAAAGTAGAACATGATAAAACTCACTGGGGTTTGGATCCACTCTATCAACACTTAAAAACTAGAGTAGCAGGACCAAATTTATTTACCACAATAAAGCGGGTCACATCCCAATGTGAACTTTGCCTGAAAAATAATCCAAACACCAAACTTAAAATTAATCCAGGGGCAATAAAAAGAAGATGCTTCCCAGGTGAGATTTGGCAGATTGACTTTTCTGAACTCCCAAGAAAAGGGGGGTACCATTATTTATTAGTTTTGACTGACACATTTTCCGGTTGGCCAGAGAAGTGGTTAAAGTCTTGTTAAATGAGATTATACCATGATTTGGGGTACCCAAGAGTATCTCTTCAGATAGAGGTTCACACTTTTGTGCAGAAGTGGTGCAAGCAATAAGTAAAGCATTGAAAATTGATTGGCAATTGCATACGCCCTACAAACCACAAGCAAGTGGGCAAGCAGAAAAAATGAATCATCTCATTAAGCAACAAATTGTTAAAATATGTCAAGAAACAAATCTTTACTGGTACCAAGCTTTACCTATTGCTTTAATCAGGTTAAGGGTCAAGCCGAGGTCAAAAGGGAAACTGAGTCCATTTGAAATTCTATTCGGCAGACCCTACATGATGCAAACTGTGAATAGTGAAGCTTTGGATCAAATCGGTAATCAGTATGTGTATGATTATGTTATGGTTGTAGGAAAACAATTGCAGAAAAATGCTACGGTGGTGTTAGAATACCAACCTAAGTAGCCTGATCGTAAGTTACATCCATTCAATCCTGGTGATCGGGTATATGTTAAGAATCTTTCAGGAGAACCACTACGAGAGAAGTGGAATGGACCCTACCAAGTGCTGATGACCACCTTTACAGCGATCTGGGTGAAAGAGAAACCCACATGGATCCACTACTCTCAAGTCAAGAGGGTTCTAGAGGAAGCATGGACCTCGGGAGAGGAATCATCTGCTATCAAGCCTTCTCAATGCTGATCTTTGGACTGATAAGTACATTGGTGTTAGATCAAGCCCTTGCCCAAAAATCATTATGGTCTCAGACCTACAGTGGGAGCTCTGGTCTACAATTTTATATAGATCCAGAACTTCCGGTTCACCCATTCGAACTGAACCAATACAATCCATCTGTCATAGTCTTCCAAGGAACGAGGGTACTGAATAACTGGGAATATCCTGGTAAACCATATGATGCAAGTGTTCTAACAGGAAAAATTGGAGAACAAACCCGAATTGGATGTTAAGTGTATAAACCACCCTCACAGATTAAATGGTCACCCAAAACTGACATTACTGTACGGGACACTGTGGAAGTAAAACTTACATACCTGGCTGACTACGGAAATGTAATTAGTGGACATGCATGTGATTCTGATCAATGTTGGCACACCTTCACTCTAGATAAATTTCTGTGATGTGTCAGTGGACACTTAGCGAAGGAAATATAACTAGGAGATTTATAATTAATGCTTCATCGAGTATTCCAACTACCAAATCTCCTACCACCCCATTGACTAAGGCCACTACCACCACCAGTTTTACAACTCCTTCTTTGACCTGTGAGAGTGTCCACAATTTAACTTTTGCTGGACCATATGTAATTAGACAATCGAATGAGCAGAAACTACTGTTAGATCCCACATATTCACTGAAGAGAGTTCAAATAAACATTCTATTAAACATATCACACATACAAAAAGATTGTCAGCCCTATATTCAGCAAAGCCTTAAAGGTTGGAATGCATGGATGGTGGCAAGATCCCATTGTACCAGAATCCAAAGAGATGTGGCCGGATGGTTTGGCACAGGAATAGGTGTACTAACCACCATAGATCAAGAAGTGTTAGTGAATAAACTAAGTGCCATCACTTCTGATCTGGGAAAACTCAAAGTCCCTTTAAGATCATCTTTGCTCACTTTGGCAGAAACACAATCATTAGCAGTTAGATTGTTGACATTGGTGGCTAACCACACTGAGGAAGATTTTACCAAGACTACCGACTATGCTGGTACCATCCATAAAAGGTTTGCACTTGCAATACAATGTCTCCAAACTCAACAGTGGGTACAGTCTGTAACTGCAGGAATATTAAGAGAAGGAACTTCAGGAATACTGCCACAAGAGGTAAGAGAAATAATAGCTAGAAACAGTTCCACTACACAATTTGAGAAAAATTACCAAACATGGTGGCAGTTAGTGAACTTCACTTATAATCCTCAACATGAACAAATTGAAACTTATGTACTCACTATCAGTGCAGCCAAAGAAAAGACCACCTTTCCAATCTTGACATTAGGAGTCATGCACCAAAACGTAATTGTCAGACCCATAGACCATAATGTTTGGGCAAGTTACGATCACACCAAGAAAAAGTGGCAGTCAGTCAATACTGAGGCATGTACTCCTAAAGGACAATTAGGATATATCTGTGAAAATGCTGTGGTAGAAAATGAAGATTTATGCTTAGATACTGAAGACAGTGTGTGTACCTTTGAGATGCTTCCCCATGCTAAAGCCCAATCACAAGTCTATTACGTAGGAAATGGATGCGCATGTGTTAGGACCTTTTGTGTTAATTTTACCATAGATGTTTGTCATGAAGTAGCGAATGGTACTAATTTTTGTGTATGTAAGTTTACTAGGATCACGGGCTGTGACTTTGATTATATTGTTCCAGTGACTACTAGACAACTGATTGAAGCTGATTATATACTGTATCATAATGTGCCGAAATTGCAGATAGGAATGAACATTTATCTTTTTAAAGTAATGCTTAAACATCATGATATAGAAAAACTCATCCAGGAAGTGAACAGAACGACTCAGGTAACGCTCTGGCAAGTAGAACATGACACTGAAAACATAAAAACCGTTTTAACGAAAGTGGAAAAAGTGAGGGAGCATCATTGGTGGGGCATCTTTACGGGGTACTCCCCTACAACATCACAAGTGTTTCACTATTTAATACATCCAATATTAGTTTTAGGAGCCGCCACGATTCTGCTATCCCTCTTAAATTCCTGGCTATGGTACAAATTAAGTACCATAGTCAAAAGGATGCAGATAAGGTGGGCAGTGATGCGTACCTATCAAAACCCATTAGAACTTTACGAAGGAATTTGTAAGTTATAAGAAAAAGGGGGGACTGAAAGAGGAGGCCAGGTCCAAAAGAGTTAACTGAGAAATTTAGACCTGCTAACAAACTATGAACATCTAAACGATCTGTACTTGTTCTGTCCTACCTACTGGGCCAAAACTTAAAAGAATGGTAAAAGAAACATAGAATAGGCCTAGAGATAATAAATTAAGATGCAGTAAGATAAAGTAGACATTTGAATAGAAGAAACAGGCCTGAAACCAAGCCTTTCTCCAAGCTTCAGTGAGCAGGTCGAGAACAATAGAAGAGAAGGGAGGTCAAGCCGACCAAGATGAGAATTAGCCCCCAGACCCATGGGAGGAAGGACGGAAGTACCACCAAAATTGAGGGCCAGGGAAAGCACCGCCCCAAGCCCCTCCTGAGCTCCACCTATACTTCACCTGTTATTAATATGTATAGATAGATGTTGTAATCACATGAATATGCACTTAATCATATATGAAAATTGCATAAAAACTGCTGATTTTGTGTGAAGCCTTCGAGCAAATTTGTCCAGTGTTAACTGGCTTACTCCCAGCGCTGTCAATAAATACCTTTGCTGCTCAAAGATCAAAAGTCTCTGGGCAGTTTATTATACTGGATTTTTCTGATTCATGTGCAAGGGCTCAATGTGTCCAGCATCCAACTGTTCAACAACCAAAGTATGCAGGGCATTTAACTTTTCCCTAGTAAGGGACCACTGGGTGACGCAAACCAGTTTAGTTGTCATCCATTTAAGTTTGAGGGTAGGTTGACCCTGCATGACAGTGTCCCCTAGTGAAAATCCGTTGTGATGCGGACTCCCCATTGTGCCAAACAATCCCATCCCCATAAATTTAGTGGACCTGCAGTAACATAAGGACGCATGGTTGCTTTCTGCCCTTCTGAATTGATTATTAGAACCGGAGTGACTGCAATTTGTCCCAAAGAAACTCCCCCAAGGCCCATTATGCCTTGATCTGCAAAGGAAAGGGGCCATCTGTCAGACCAATGATGCTGTGCTATAACAGTGACATCAGTTCCCATGTCAAGTAGACCAGATAATCGAGGCAGGCACTGCGCGTGGCATCTTGACCATGCATGTCATTTGTGTTCGATTGTCAGTGTCTCTGTCCAGAATACTTGGGGTTGACCAGTGGAGCCAAATCCTCCAGTGCCAGGACAGATGTCCTGAGAACACAGTCCACAAATGATACAAGTTGAGCAATGCAAGTACCTTTCTCAATCAACAGTGGAGGCGTAGGAGTGGAAACCATGGTACGAATCTGTCGCATATAATCAACATCAATAACACCAACATGCACCATAATTCCTTGTAAAGTTGCACTAGATCTACCAATTAACAAAGCACTTAAGCCCCTTCCAATTGACCCCTTGGCATTTAAGGGAACCTTATGAACCCGTAAATCAGGAATCACTATTGTGTCGGAGGTGGATACATCCATCCCTGCGGTTTCTTTTTTCCGTCATGATAATTGTTCACAAAGGTTTTTGGATGATATCCCTAAGGTGCCAGTCGGGAGGAGGCAGGTATTTGTGTCTGAGCACACCGCCCCATGCTCTTCTTGCCGTTTCCCTGTTGTAGCAGGTTTCCATTAACATGAAATTTAGAGTGACATTGCTTTACAAAATGACCCACCTTCCCACATCTGTTACAGGTAGTAGTAACCTGTGCAGGTTTTTCATTGCCTTTTTGTTTGTTGGGACATTCACTCTTTCTATGTCCCTGGTTTCCACAGGTGAAGCATTTAAATTCTTTTACAGACATTGTTGCCGCGTGTGTGTGTGGAGGAGTCTTTGGTTGCCCGAAGACCTTTCCGCACCGTGTGTGTGTGGAGGAATTGCGGGTTACCTTGAGAAACCCCCCGCACCACGTGCGTGTGTGGAGGAGTCCTGGGATGCCTTGAAACACCGTCGCGTCACGTGTGTGTGTGGGGTAGTCCTGGGCTTCCTTCAGACCCCCCTGCACCACATGTGTGTGGAGGAGTCTCGGGTTGCCCGGAGACCTCCATCCGCTACCTGTGTGGAGAAGTCCTGGGCTTCCTTGAGACCCCCCCAAGTTGCGTGTGTGTGTGGAGGAGTACCGGGTTGCCCTGAGACCTTCCCTTGCCACGTGTGTGTGTGGAGCAGTTCCGGGCTCCCTTGAGACTCCCCCACCCCACGTGCCTTTGTGGAGAAGTTTCAGACTGCCTTGAGACCTCCACACGCCGCGTGTGTATGTGGAGGAGTCCTGGGTTTCCTTGAGACCCCCCGCGCCGCGTGTGTACGTGGAGGAGTTTTGGGCTGCTCGGAGACCTCCACGCACCGCGTGTGTGTGGAGGAATTCCGGGCTACCTTGAGACTCCCCCCACACCTCGTGTGTCTGTGGAGGAGTTCCGGGTTGCCTTGAGACACCCCTGCACTGCGTGTGTGTGTGGAGAGGTCCTGGGCTACCTTGAGACCCCCCCGCACCGCGTGTGTGTGTGGAGGAGTCCTGGGTTGCCTTGAGACCCCCCCGCACCGCGTGTGTGTGTGTGGAGGAGACTCGGACTGCCTGGAGACCGCCCCGAGCTATGTGTGTGTGTTGAGGAGTTTTGGGCTACCCGGAGACCCCCCCGTGCCACATGTGTGTGTGGAGGGGTCCTGGGCTACCTTGAGACCCCCCCGTGCTACATGTGTGTGTTGAGGAGTCCTTGGTTGCCTTTAGACACCCCCCCCCCCGCGTGTGTGTGTGGAGGAGTCCCGAGCTGCCTTAAGATGCCCCAGCATCGTGTGTGTGTGTGTGGAGGAGTCTTTGGTTGCCCGGAGACCTGTCCGCGTCATGTGTGTGTGGAGGAATTCCGGGCTACCTTGAGACAAGCCCCACACCGCGTGTGTGTGTGGAGGCGTCCCGGGTTGCCCAGAGACCCCCCTGCGCCACCTGTGTGTGTTGAGGAGTTCCGGGCTGCCCGGAGACCTCCACGCACCTCGTGTGTATTGGAGTCCTGGGTTGCCTTGAGACCCCCCCCACACCGCGTGTTTGTGTAGAGGAGTCCCAGGGTACCTTGAGACACCCCCATGCTGCGTGTGTGTTTGGAATAGTCCTGACCCGCCTTGAGATCCTCCTGCGCCGCGTGCGTGTGTGGGAGAGTTCCGGGCTGCCTGGAACCCTCCACGCACCACGTGTGTGGAGGAGTCCTGGGGTGCCTTGAGACCCCCCCGCGCTGCGTGTGTGTGTGTATAAGTTTTGGACTGCCTTTAGATGCCCCCAAGCCGCGTGTGTGTGTGGAAAAGTCTTGCCCTGCCTTGAGACGCCCCCGGGTTGTATGTGTGCGTGGAAGAGTCCTGGGCTTCCTTGAGACACCCCCCCACGCTGCGTGTGTGTGTGGAGGAGTCCTGGGTGCCTTGAGACGCCGCCGCGCCACGTGTGTGTGTGGAGGAGTCCTGGGTTGCCTTCAGAACCCCCGTGCCGCGTGTGTGTGGAGGAGGTCCGGTCTACCAGGAGACCTTCCCGCTCCACGTGTGTGTGTGGGTTAGTCCTGGACTGCCTTCAGACTGCCCCGCACCACGTGTGAGTGTGAAGGAGTCTCTGGTTGCCCGGAGACCTTTATGCGCCACATGTGTGCAGAAGTCCTGGACTTCCTTGAGACCTCCATGCGCTGCGTGTGTGTGTGTAGGAGTTTTGGGCTTCCTTGAGACCCCCCCGTGTCGCGTGTGTGTGTGGAGGAGTCGTGGGTTGCCTTGAGACCCCCCGTGTTGCATGTGTGTGTGGAAAAGTCCTGGTCTGTCTTGTGACCCCCCCCTTTCATGTGTGTGGAGGAGTATTGGGCTACCTTAAGACCCCCCCCCACGCCTCATGTGTGTGTGAAAGGGTCCTAGGCTGCCTTGAGACGCCCCCGCGCCGCATGTGTGTGTGGAGGAGTCCTGGGTTGCCCGTAGACCCCCTCAGGTCGCATGTGTGTGTGGAGGAGTCCCGGACTGCCCAGAGATCTCCACGCGACATGTGTTTGAAGGAGTCCTGGGATTCCTTGAGACTCCCCGTACCGCGTGTGCTTGTGGAGGAGTCCTGGGCTGCCTTGAGACGCCGTCGCGCCACGTGTATGTGTGGAGGAGTCCTGGGCTGCCTTCAGACCCCTCCATGCCGCGTGTGTTTGTTGAAGAGCCCCGGGTTGCCCAGAACCCTTCCCGCATAACATGTGTGTGTGGAAGAGTTTCGGGCTGCCCGGAAAACTTCAACACGCCGTGCGTGTGGAGGAGTCCTGGGCTTCCTTGAGACTCCCCCACGTTGCGTGTGTGTAGGAGTTTTGGTCTGCCTTGAGACACCCCCATACCCACTAGTGCCGCGTGTATGTGTGGAGGAGTCCTGGGCTGCCTGGAGAACCCCCCCCGTGCCGCGTGTGTGTGTGGAGGAGTCTTTGGCTGCCCGGAGACCTTTCCACGCCATGTGTGTGTGTGGAGGAATTCCGGGTTGCCTTGAGACACCCCCCACGCCGCATGTGTGTGTGGAGGAGTCCTGGGTTGCCTTGAGACTCCCCTGCTCTACGTGTGTGTGTGGAGAAGTCCTGGGCTGCCTTGAGGTGCCCCCGTGCCGGGTGCGTGTGTGGAGAAGTCCTGAAGTGCCTTAAGACCCCCCCGGCGCCGCGTGTTTGTGGAGGAGTCTTGGGCTACCTTGAGATGCCCCCTCGCCACGTGTGTGTTTGGAGGAGTATTGCCCTGTCTTGAGACCCCCCCGCGTTGCATGTGTGTGTTGAAGAGTCCTGGGCTTCCTTGAGACCCCCCCCCATGCCACGTGTGTGTGTTTAGGAGTTCCAGGTTGCAAGGAGCCTTCCTCGAGCTGCGTGTGTGTGTGTAGGAGTCCTGGGCTACCTTGAAACCCCCCCCGTGCCGCGTGTGTGTTTGGAAGAGTCCCGCGTTGCCTTGAGGTGTCCCCGTGCCGGGTGTGTTTGGAGAAGTCCTGAAGTGCCTTAAGACCCCCCGGCGTCCCGTGTGTGTGTGGAGGAGTCCTGGGTGCTTTGAGACACTACCGCACCACATGTGTGTATGGAGGAGTCCTGGGTTGCCTTCAGACCCCCCCGTTCTGCGTGTATGTGTGGAGGAGACCCGGACTGTACGGAGACCTTCCTGCGCCACGTGTGTGTGTGGGGTAGTCCTGGGCTGCCTTCAGACTCCCCCACACCACGTGTGAGTGTGAAGGAGTCTCCAACTGCCCGGAGACCTCTACACGCCGTGTGTGTGGAGAATCCTGGGCTTCCATGAGACCTTCCCGCGCTGAGTGTGTGTGTGGAGGAGTACTGGGCTTCCTTGAGACCTCCCTGTGCTGCGTGTGTGCGTGTAAGAGTCCTGGGCTTCCTTGAGACTCCCCTATGCCGCGTGTGTTTGTGGAGAAGTCCTGGGTTGCCTTGAGACCCCCCGTGCCACGTGTGTTTGTGGATAAGTCCTGCGCTACCTTGAGACGCCCCCGCGCCACATGTGTGTGTGGAGGAGTTTCGGACTGCCCGGAGACATCAACATGCTCCGTGTTTGAAGGAGTCCTGGGTTTCCTTGAGACTCCCCTGTGTCGCATGTGTGTGTGGAGGAGTCCCGGGTTGCCTGGAGACCTTCCCGTGCCAAGTGTGTGTTTGTGGAGGAGTCCAGGACTTCCTTGAGACTGACCCGTGCCGCTTGTATGCGTGGCAGAGGCCCGGGCGGCCTTGAAACACACCCGCGTGGCGTGTCTGTGGAGAAGTCCTGGGGTACCTTGAGACCCCCCCCGCGTTGCATGTGTGTGTGGAGGAGTCCTGGGCTGCCTTGAGACTCCCCCGTGGCACGTGTGGGGGGGGGGGGGGGGTCATGAGCTGCGCGGAGACCCCCCCCGCATCACATGTGTCTGTGGAGGAGTCCTGGGCTGCCTTGATACCCCCCCGTGCCGCGTGTGTGTCTGGAGGAGTCCTGGGCTGCCTTGAGACACCCCCTGTACCGCGTGTGTGTGTTGAGGAGTTTCGGGTTGCCTGGAGCCCTTTACAAGCCGCATGTGTGTGTGGAGGAGTCCTGGTTGCCTTGAGACGCCGCGGTGCCACATGTGTGTGTGGAGGAGGTCCAGGTTGCCCGGAGACCTTCCCATGTCACTTGTGTGTGTGGAGGAGTCCTGGTTGACTTGAGACCCCCTCGCATTGCATGTGTATGTGGAGGAGTCCTGGGTTGCCTTGAGACACCCCCCCGCGCCGCGTGTATGTGTGGCGGATTTCCGGGTTACCCGGAGCTTTCCACGCACCGCGTGTGTTGAGGAGTCCTGGGCTACCTGGAGGCCCTCCACGCTGCGTGTGTGTGTGTAAGAGTTTTGGGCTGTCTTGAGACCCTTCCGTGACGCGTGTATGTGTGGAGGAGACCTGGGCTACCTTTAGACCTCCCCGCATTGCATGTGTGTGTGGAGGAGTCCTGGGCTGCCTTGAGACCCCTCGCGCTGCATGTGTGCGTGGAGGGATCCTGGGTTGCCTTGAGACCCCCCCTCTCCGCGTGTGTGTGTGGAGGAGTCCCAGGTTGCCTTGAGACGCCCCAGCACCATGTGTGTGTGTGTGTAGGAGTCCTGGGCTGCCTTGAGACCCCCCGTGCCACGTGTTTTTGTGGAGGAGTCCTGGGTTGCCTTGAAAGCCCCCTGCAACGCGTGTGTTTGTAGAGGGGTTCCTAGCTGCCTTCAGACCCCCCGTACCGCGTGTGTGTGGAGAAGTCCTGGGCTGCCTTGAGACCCCCCTGTGTCACGTGTTTCTGTGGAAGAGTCTTGGGCTGCCCGGAGACCTCCCCACGTCTCGTGTGTGTGTGGAGAAGTTCTGGGCTGCCCGGAGACCTCCACGTGACACGTGTCTGGAGGAGTCCCAGACTGCCTTAAGACCCCCCTCGTGTCGCGTGTGTTTGGAGGAGTCCTGGGCTACCTTGAGACCCCCCGCACTGCATGTGTGTGTGGAGTAGTCCTGGGTTGCCTTGAGACCCCCCCCGTGCTGCATGTGTGTGTGGAGGAGCCTTGGGCTGCCTTGAGACCCCCACGTGGCGCACGTACTCATCGCGCGAGGTTCAGTCTTTACATGCGGTTGTGACGGGAGAGGGGAGAGAGAGGGGAAACCTTGCTAACGGGTACTTTGCCTTAGTGGAGGAGGAGAGGGCAACTTCGGAACACACAGAGGTTTGCCGTTCCAGGTTGGGGGGGAGGGGGTTTAGGGAAGGGGGAGGGGAGGAGAGGGTAGGGGTGTCGAGTGTCCTGTGGGGGTCCTCCGACTGGTGGGAGGGAGAGCGGGGCAATCCTTTATGAAACGTCACAGGTGAGCATTACGCCTGAAGATATATGGTAACACAGTGGAGAAAGGATAAGGTCAGGGTGGATAGTGGGGTTGCTTTAGAGTGATGGGTGTCCCGACCAGGTAGGGACCTTGAGAGACTCCCCAGCCTTGGATGGGTATAGGGGTCAGAACGGTTGGTTTGTTTGTTTGTCTGTTTGTTTTTGGCTCACCTGCGGCTACTGCCCAGGTTCGGCATGTTCTGGATATATTTACTTTGCTCTGTTACGTGGGTGGACAGGTCAAAGGGTTGTTCCTGGGTATCTCCTTGAGATTTTATATAGATAGGTGATAGTAAAGTAGGAAATGAAAGACTTGCCCAAACCGTTCGAACAGGAACGTAACCTCTGTACCCCTATGTGGTTGCAAGCTATGCTGGCGATGGTACATGTCTTGGGTAGGGTGGTCCATGCCTGACAGCTCAAAACCATAGGTCCAGATACACTACATTCTTGGGCAGGATGAACTCGTTAGCCTTCTGGCAATCATCCTAGGAGGACAACTCTAACCCAAACCCTGGCAGATGGAGTTCGCTTAGCCCTGTAAGGTCATCCAAGAGAAGGTCGCTCTAATCAAACCTACATCCTGAGGACCTTGCTGCCACTGTCCAAGTTTGCTCGGCCCTGGCATATGGACCTGTAGTGGTTTGAACCTTGTTTTCCCCCAGAGGTTGAAAAGTGGTAACCCCCAGGGGTGGAAACCCCTGGAAGTTTTAAAGTTCTGTCCAATGAGCACTCCTGCAGAAATGTAAACATATCACAAGCACTGGAAGAGAAGGGTTGTAGTTTGGTTGGTTAGAAGAAAGTAACCATGTTGTAGGAGTTTTGAGGAAAGGGACCCGGAGCCCCTCGGGGCCTCTGGGGCCCCCCAACCCCAGTTGGGGGTTACAGAGACTTGGAACAGTGTTAAACTGGACTATGTGTCTGTAGCTGTGAGCTGTGAGATGTTTTCCATTGTGAGTGAGCAGAGACAGAGCAGAAGCGGCGGCAGCGTCCAGAGGTTATGACTAAGAACCAGGACAGATAAGAACTGAACCGGAGGAAGCAGGAGAAGCTAGCAGCAGAGTTACAGAGTTCTGGGGATAAGAACTGATATTAGACCCCCCCAAACTCCTTTGAGACCTCCTGGAAGGAGGAAGATGATGGACTCTTACTTGAAAGAGCCTTGAAGTGCAACATGCACTGCAGAGAGGAGCTGAGAAGCTCAGTCGTCCTGAGAACTGAACCAGGACGGTGTGGGAGGTTGGCCTTGGGGGCCCTCCCTTGCTGCAAGCTACAAAGAAGCTCGCAGCCTGAGGCAGGGCACAGAGGTCCTGCAAGGAGTTTGAATCTCCTGGAGATACCAGACCGTCACGAAGACCCCCTGCGTCTCGTGATATGACCATGGTGGAGTGACCTTTGTCTGGGGTCAACGCAGTCCACGGAAGACCCCTCGGTTGGTTGACGATGGGGTCAAGGGGGGGGCTTGGATACCTCCCTCGTGAGTATTGAACAGAGATCCAACTATCAGCTGCTGCATGCATGAGATGAGAAGACCTGCTGCCTTGGAAGAGATGTTACTGCTTTGGGACTGGAAGGGATCTGTCCTTCTTTCCCTCCTGGACTTTTATTTGGAGGGGAGAAGAGATCTGATCCATTGTAAATACTATATGTCATGGTAGAGATAGTTGTGATCGTGTGTATAATGTGTTATAGTATTTATTTGTAAAGTCATTGTAAAATATTCCCTTTCCCCCATTCTGAGTCTGGTTGTGTTTTGTCTGGAAAAACCCATCTCACATTGGGTTGAGATGTGGGAGGGGGAAATGGAGCTAGGGAATTGGATTTTTGGGGTTATTTCAAACCATGACAGAACCGTAGGATTAAAGGGTGGGTTCAGTTCAGCGCATACTGCATCTCACCTAAAAAATCCATTGCGCAGGCTTGAAGGCTTTACCCACATGCAAAAAGTACTGTAGCGACGGGCGAGGGTCGAAATGGCAGGTGAAAGGTGCACTGGAAACTGCAGACCCAACCCTGCATGCAGGCAGTTCAGGTCATTTGAGACTGACCGGAGATGACAGTCTCTTGGGGCAGCACCCTGAACGACCAAGCAGTCTTTTCAAGGACAGCACTGCTTACTCCACACGGAGAGGGGTCTAGAAAAGGTAGCCTAAACAAAGTTTATCTCCACCTTCACCTGGTTGGTTAACTGCAGGCCAACAGGCATCTTCTTCTAATGCGGTCGCACAAAGATCAAAAGACAAAGGCATGCACCTGCCTCCAAAGGTGTAACTAAATTAACTCTAGCATGTTGGAACATCAGAACCATGCTCCATTCTGCAGATAGTGGACATCCTGAGCGTCGCTCTGCCCTAATTGCCCATGAACTGGTTCGTCTTAACACAAGGAAGGCAACCTCAGAGAACATGGTGCCGGTTACACACTCTTTTGGTCAGGTAAACCCAAAACCGAAAAACATCTCTCAGGAGTCAGCTTCATGATCAAAAACTCTATTCTTCCTAAACTCAAAAATCTACTGACAGGTCACTCTGACCGCATTATCCTCCTACGCCTCCCACTCCACAACAACCAACACGTTGTCCTCTTTAGTATATATGCCCCAACTCTCCAAGCTGACCCTGCCGAAAAAGATAAATTTTACACCGACCTGTACCGCCTTACCCAAAAGGTGCCTGTCGATGATAAGATCATTATCCTTGGTGATTTCAATGCCAGAGTAAGTAAGAATTTTGAAGCATGGAAAGGAATATTAGGCAAGCATGGTGTTGGAAACTGCAATGATAATGGTCGACTTCTGCTAGAATTCTGTGCGGAGCAACAACTCACCATCACTAACACTATCTTTCAGCAGAAAGATAGTCTGAAGACAACCTGGATGCACCCCAAATCCAAGCATTGGCACCTCATCTTGGTGAGATGGAGAGATGTCTGCGATGTCCACCATACCCCCGTGATGCCCAGCACAGAATGCCAAACAGACCATTGACTTGTGCGCTGTAAACTCAACTTCAACCTTAAATTCCAACCTAAAAGGGGCAGTATGCCAGGACAAGACTCCAAGTTAACAATGTCCAATCAACCACAGTAAGAGACAGATTCCATGGAAACCTTCAAACTAGGCTCGAAAATCTTTCCATAGATTCTACAGATTCCTCTCCTGAAACAATTTGACACCATATTAAAAACAACATCCTGCAATCCTCCAAAGAATCCTTAGGGTTCTCCTTCAAGAAGAACAAGGACTGGTTTGATGAAAACAATCAAGAAATCCAGGACTTTAGAGGAAGAAGAGAACCATCCACCAAGCACACCTTGCACTGCCATCCTGTCACGCAAGAAAAGCAACCTTTTGTCTAGCATGCAGTAAACTCCAACAGAAACTCCGTGACATCCAGAACAAGTGGTGGATCGATCTAGCTGAAAAAACGCAACTATGTGCAGATACGGGTGATCACAAAGGATTCTATGAGGCCCTGAAAACAGCATGCAGGTCTACATACCAGGTCCAAAGCCCTCAATTCAGTGCTGATGGTCAAACGCTTCTAACAGATAAAATCTCCATTCTGAATCGATGGTCTGAACACTTTCAGACTCTTTTCAGTACCAGTCGTGTAGTTCAAGACTCAGCAATTCAGTCCATCACACAACAACCGATAAAGTATGAATTGGATACCGCCCCCACTTTAGGAGAAACCCTCAAGGCCATACAGCAGGAGAAAATCGGCAAGGCAACTGGGGTTGACAGAATTCCACCCGAAGTCTGGAAACATGGGGACCTTGAACTCCATACCAAATTTCATGAATTTGTGGTACACTGTTGGGAACTAGGCGAACTACCATCAGACCTTCATGATGCAGTCATCATCACTTTGTATAAGAAGAAAGGTATTAAATCAGACTGCTCAAATTACTGCGATATTACTCTACTCTCCACTGCTGGTAAAATCCTGGCAAGAATATTCTTGAACAGACTAATACTCGCTATAGCAGAAGTAATCCTACCGGAAAGCCAATGTGGTTTCAGAGTCAACAGGAGTACCACAGACATGGTATTTGTTCTCAGACAACTGCAAGAGAAGTGTAGGGAACAGAACAAAGGTCTTTATGTAACCTTTGTTGAACTCACCAAGGCCTTTGATACTGTGAGCAGAAAAGGTCTGTGGCAGATTTTGGAACGTTTAGGTTGTCCCCTCAAGTTCCTTAAAATGATCATCTCACTCCAGGAGGATCAACATGGCCAAGTCAGATATGGCAACACACTTTCTGAAACCTTTCTAATAAAGAATGGTGTGAAACAAGGTTGCGTTCTTGCTCCAACTCTTTTCATAGTCTTTTTCAGCATGATACTCCAAAGGGCCACGGTAGATCTCAATGATCAGGACGGTATCTACATTCGATATCGTACTGATGGAAACCTATTCAATCTAAGGCGACTGAAGGTCCACACCAATACCTTAAACCATCTTGTCCGGGAACTGCTTTATGCTGATGACTCCACCCTTGTTGCCCACACAAAAGCAACTCTTTGGGCTGGAAGTCAACTTAAAGAAGACAGAGGTTCTCCATCAACCTGCACCTCAGGAAGTCCCCCATCATCCCCACATCACCATTGGCCAATCAGAGTTTAAATCAGTCCAACAGTTTAATTACCTATGTACTATCATCTCCTCAGATGGTAAGATTGACGGGGAGATAGAACACAGGTTAGCAAAGGCATATAGTGCTTTCAGGAAACTCCATAAAAGAGTATGTCATAATAAACACTTGAAGAAAAGTACAAAGATCAGTATTTACAGAACCATAGTGCTGTCTACTCTCTTATACAGATCTGAATCATGGGTCATCTACTGCCACCACCTAGAACACTTCCATCAACGTTGCCTCCATTCAATCCTAAACATCCACTGGTCAGATTATGTGACCAGTACATCTGTTCTTGAACAAGCAGCAGTCACAAGTATTGAGACCATGTTGCTGAGAACACAGCTGCGTTGGGCAGGGCACGTCTCAAGGATGGAGGACCACCGCCTCCCTAAGATCATGCTTTATGGTGAACTTTCCACTGGCTACCACAAGAGAGGAACCCCAAAGAGGAGATACAAGGACTCCCTCAAACAACATCTCAGCCTTGACCATATTGACCACCATGACTGGTCTACTCTGGCCTCCAATTGGGAGGCCTGGAGGCACACCATCTATAACGCTACTGATGCTTTTGAGAAAGTATGCAGGATCACCCTTGAGGAGAAAAGACAACGCAGAAAGAATAGTGCCTTGCAGAATATACCACCTAAGGAGTCTTTCTACGATACCTTTTGCAACCAGACATGCCTATCTCATATTGACCTTTTTAGCCACCAATGCACTTGCAACAAACGTGGGTAGAGCCCTTCCCAAATCTTCGTTCACGAAACCTAACCATGATGATGATGATGATGTGAAGCGGCACAATGATCATCATACAGAGAGAGCGGGAGGTTCTGGAAGTACTAATACATTGCAGATCTATTGGTTGACACTTATCTCAGATGGCCACCTGTTGTTAAAATTGCAAATAGAAGACAAGAACTTTACTGGTCTAGTGGACACTGGAGCAGATGTTTCCACCATTAATGCTAAAGATTGGCCTCCTGATTGGGAGTTTGAAATTCCACAAACAGCAGTCACAGAAGTCGGGGGCATGCAAGTTCCGCAACAGAACAAGGCAGTGTTATCTGTTATAGGGCCAGACGGGCAATGGGGAGCTCTCCGTCCCTATGTTCTGTCACTTCCATGTACTCTATGGGGGAGAGACATTTAAAGAGTGGAATTTACAGTTAATCACACAAATGGATTCAAAGTAGGATTTTTCTCAGAGACCACTGTGCAACAGTCAAGGTTCAAATTAGCCTGGAAAACAGACACTCTGGTTTGAGTGGACCAGTGGACTTTCAAATCAGAGTGGCTAGAATGGGCACAGAAATTAGTACAAGAGCAATTAGAAGTAGGACATATTATTCCATTGAACAGTCCCCGGAACACACCTATATTTGTAATCTCGAAAAAGTCAGGAAAATGGAGATTATTGCAAGATTTAAGAATGCTGTCCTTCAACCTATGGGAGTTTTGCAGTCTGGTATTCCTAATCCGATGCTACTCCCTGATTCTTGGGACATTGTTGTTCTGGACCTGAAGGATTGGTTTTTTACCGTCTTGTTACATGAGAAAGATAGTGAAAGATTTTCTTTTTCTGTTCCCAATATTAATCACAACACCCCCATGCGACGATACCAAAGGGTTGTATTGCCTCAAGGGACGATGAATAGCCCTAAGATCTGCCAGTTAGTCGTTGATTCTGCACTACAGCCAGCGAGACAGCAGTTCCTGAAAGCTCACATATATCACTATATGGATGATATCTTAAAAGCAGCAGCTAATTCAGTGACGGTTGAATAAATTTTTAGGATGGTACAACAGTGCTTGCGAATTTATGGCTTACATTTAACACTGGAAAAGGTACAAAGAGAACCTACAGTTTCTGCATCAACACAGATTGTCGAGCTTTCTGCGGCTATAAAAGCATTTGAGTTATTCAGTGACCAAGCTTTAAATATTGTTTGTGACTCTCAATATGTCATAGGTATCATAGTTCGAATTGGAGACTCTCTCATCAGAGAATCCTCTAACAAGCTGTTGTTTGAATGCTTTATGTGTTTGTCTCATTTGGTACTTTCTCGTCACCATGCTTATTTTGTTTGTCATATTCGTTCTCATACCAGTTTGCCAGGACCAGTCGTAGAAGGTAATTCAGTGACAGATAAGTTAACCATGCCAACTGTGATACCGAATCTTTTTGAACGGGCACATCTATCTCATTCCTTTTATCATCAAAATACCTTGTCCTTACAGAAATCTTTCCATTTAACAAGAATGCAGGCAGGGGATATCATTCATACTTCCCTGATTGTCTGATATTTGCCTCATTACCCATGGCAGAAGGAGTTAATCCCTGAGGTCTTTCAAGCAACGAACTGATGTTACACGTGCCCTCCTTTGGGACCCTTAAATACTTACAGTTGACACTTTTTCTGGTTACATTCATGCATCTGCTAGAACAAGTGAAAAAGTTAAAGATACTTGAAGCCACTGCTTTTGCAGTCATGGGTGTACCAAAATCCATCAAAACAGACAATGGGTCTGCCTACACTCCTGCTTTGATGCTGCATTTTTTGCAGGACTGGGGAGTCACTCGTTACTGGTATCCCTCATGTTCCCATGGGACAAACTATTGTGGAATGTACTTATCGCACTCTGAAAGTGATGCTGGAAAAACTGGGTGGGATGACTTTCAAACATTGGGAGTTGCATTTAGCAAAGGCCACCTGGTTGGTTAACACTAGAGGTTCCATCAATCGAGCTGACCCTGCCCAATCAGAACCGTTGCATACTGTAGATGGAGATAAAGTCCCCGTGGTGCATATGAGAGGTATGTTAGGAAAGACTGTTTGGATTAGTCCCACCTCAAGCAAAGGCAAACCCATTCAAGGGATTGTTTTTGCACAAGGACTTGGTTTCACTTGGTGCCTAATGCAGAAAGATGGGGAAACATGTTGTGTACCACAAGGGGACCTAGTTTTGAGTGAGAACTGTCTGTAATGTTTCATTGTGCATCTATAGATATATATCTTTATATAGTTGAAAAAAGGGCATGACACAGATGGTATAGCATAAGAGGTGGATAATGTCCTAGTTACAGGGACCAGGACCAGTTTATCACTAGGTGGGTATAACCAAAACTGTGTATTCTACACCCTCTGTGTCATTTCTGATGGACTGTTAATAAATGTTTGCAGTAGTTGTCCAGGGCACATCTGACACCTCAGGCTTCAAACTGGATGTTAAAGAACCCTGTGAGGCAGGGGAGTGGTTCTTTATCTTCACACCAATGACTCAGCTGTGATAACTTCCCTCCAGGGAGGCATTAGCACCTTCACACCCAACCTGAGGGGTCATCTCTGCTAATGGGCCATAATGGACTGGCATAAGAGGCAGCTGCAATGACCTAGACCATGAAAGATGCCAAAAATATCCCATGACTCACAGAGTTAAATCACCCATTGTGAAACTCCAGGCCCTGGGGGAGGTACTGGGCATTCCCACCTGAATTTAAGCATATATAATCTTTGGGTTTTGGGACTTCTGGTACCACTTGTTGGGTCCAGAGGAAGATCAGAACTTCAACAGACCAGCAGATTTCCTTTCCTTTTCCTTTGCTCCTGGGGGACCACGTGGGGCTAATGAACACCATTCTGTTCTTGTCCCAGGGTGTTGGGTTATACATCTGTCTTTGTATGTAAAAACCAGTTTTTTCTCTGTATCACTGTATTTATTGTAATCTTTTTAGTAAATTGTAACTCTGACTTGTAATCTCTCTTGAGTTGGGTTCATTTCTCCCACTGGTTTACTTTTAAACCAGTACACCAATGTACACAAACACTGTTTCCTCATTTGCATTAGAGTCAATCTAAAAATGACAAACATTTTGCTCTGTGTCAAGGCAAATGTCTTGGGCTTTGATGGTGTTACTTTCACAAATGAATCCTTGTTGTTCCCATACAATACACGCAATGACATCAAAAGGTTGACTTTTATTTCCATACTCTATACTCTGGAGGACAGAGTATAGTTCCGTGGTGATTCAGTCCTAAGGCAATGACTGGGTATATTTCATATACCAAAGCATTGTATACCATCAACACAAAAACTGTGGCTGTGCTGCTGATGGGATCATAGGTAAAATTGACTAGATACCACTAGGATTGGAATTTCCTTTTGAATTCAATTGCATTATCCCAAATTACCTTTTGAATTTCAATGGGTAAGGTACCTTCTTCACCTTCCCTTATGATGGCAGCTGTCATTGATTGCATCCACAGTTGAGCTTGGATACAACTGAGAGTCAAAGAAACATTGGTTTGGACAATGTTAAGTGCATTTGTGATCAATTCATTGTCTTTTCCATTAATTCCCTTCCACTGAGGTAATATGTTTGTTAAAAACTATTGATTAGTTCCCAAAGAGAAAAGAGAAGATAGTAGAGGGGTTTTCAGTTAATTAGGCCACTGGTAATTGTGACTAGTTGTCGTGGGTTTACTCTGGTCAGATTTCAAACTTCTAGAAAATTATTAAAAGGTTGGAGAGGTTCACACGGGCAAGACAGACTCGACGTGAGGGTAAATATCAAAATTTATTACTAACAGGATAGAAACTAAAAGTATAAAATACACAAATTAAACACACTTCCTAACCACCCCTCGGTCTCCTGCATCAGTGCAGGAGGAGAAGTCTCTACTCTCAGGGTGATAGTTAAAGTCTCTCTTCATCAGGGTACAGACCGTCTCTGCACCCCCCGATGGTCCTTCATGGGCTGCAGGGGAACAACCTGCTCCACCATGATCTTCACCATGGATTACAGGGGAGTTAAAACTTTGCGTCTTTCCCCTGCTATGTGGGGTCCCTCCCAGGGGAGTAAGTTCTCGGGGGACCCCTCCAAGTCGGGTCCACTCCTCCCCTGGGTTGCAGGTTCTAGGGTTCTGCTCAGTCTCTATACCCCAATAGTTTTATCAGAGTCCTACCCAGAATAAACTGCTTCAACATGGCTTCTCTCTCTCTCTACGAGTTGCAAATTTGAGCTGCAGCGATAGCTGTGCTGGTTGTGTTCCTCCTCACCGCTCCACACCACTCCACTCTGATTCTGGGCGTGGGCACACTCTGGTCCACCTGACTCGTTGTGGCTCCCTCTACCCCTGCGTCCTGGGTTGGGCTGGGCACGGTGGGATGTCCGGGTTCGCTGCTCACTGTCTACCCACTCCAAGTTGCTGTGGGAGCCCAGTCCACTCAGTCTGAGGTTCGGTCAGTCTACTGCTGCCCCTCCCCCGCTGTGGCGGGGGAGGTGGCGAGGTTGACCAAAAAGTCCCTGGGCAACTCTTCTTTTGCTCTCTGGAATTTCTTCTGTACTCTGCTGCACGTCTCGACCAGGGACCTGACCCTGACCCCAGTCATCCCCTCGCCCGTGCCCACTAGCAGCTACCGTGGACCCAGGGTCATTCTGCCATCCCACTAGGGTTTTTGTGTCTTCTTGCAAGACTACAGCAGTTGTATTGTGCTTAACTATTTGATTATAGTCATCACATATATACTGTCCTTAGACCAGAGTTCCCATAGTAGGTCTGGGACTATGGTCAGTCTAAGGCAAAAACCTGAGTCAGAGTTATTATCAAAGTTCCAAAGATCAGCACCGGGAGAGCTTGAGGGTAGTTGGTCTGACTTGCTCTGATGTCCATGTTTCTTCAGGTGCTTTCTTCATGTAGTGGGTTGATTTCTTGGATTTTTAGGCCTTCCTTGGCAACAGGGTCAGGAATCTAAGGAAGTATTCCATATCATTCCTTTCCGTAACACAACATATAAAAAGGCACAGATAAGAGAGTTCTCTCTCTTCGCTCTTCTGGTGGATGAAGATGACAGGTCCCTCTCGCAGATGGTTTTGCTTGTATAGGCAAAAACCTGCCTACTCCAACCTGCTGTTATCTCCAGTCTCTCTGGGAGGCATGGGGGGAGTTGACTGCTGCCTTGCACAGCTCTGCTGTCCCGCTCAGGGAAGTATTTAATTTGGTTTTATATTTATTCATTAACTCTCTATTAATGGGTATATTTAGGAGATATTTGGTTTTAGGTTTCTTTTTATCCCTGTTTTCCCCCTCCCTTTTCCCTTTTTCCCCCTCGGGAACTCCCTGTTGTGTATAATATATTCAAATTGTATATATAACTGTAAGTATATGTAATATATATATATTTGATATAATCCCATTTCGTTCGAACTTCTTTCAGTTTTTTTCCCTGTGGTTCGTTTCTTTCCTCACTTGAGGAGAGAGGGAGGGGGGAGGAGACAACTTGGACTTGGCGGGAGAGTCAGGTCAAACTGATACACTTCACTTGTGAATAGTGAATCCAGGCAGGTTGCTCCTTGATCTTGATGGCAGTGAAGGTCGTCAGCAGCACCTGGTAGGGTCCGCTCCACTTCTCCTCCAAAGGTTGACCTGAAAAAACTTTAACATATACCCAATCTCCAGGCTTAAAACCATGAACTGCATGGTCTAAACCTCTAGCTATGGTTCCAAGAACTCTTTTGTTTATTTTGCTCAACTGGTTTCCTAAAGTTATTATGTACCACCTCAAGTATTCTTCTATCTGGCTGATGTCCTCCCCCTTGTATTGAGTTTGGTAAGGCCTTCCGTATAATATTTCAAACGGACATAGGCCTTCCTTAGATTGTGGTTTGACTCTGATCCTGAGTAGGGCAAGTGGTAATGCCTGATCCCACCGCAGATTAGCTTCTTGACTGATCTTTGCTAACTGCTGTTTGATTAAATGATTCATCTTTTTCACTTGCCCACTGGCCTAGGGACAATAGGGAGTGTGCAGCTGCCAGTCTATCCCCAGGACTTTGCTAACTTGCTGTACCACTTGTGCACAAAAATGTGTGCCTCTATCTGAGGAAATTGTAGCTGGTACCCCAAATTGGGGTATGATTCCATGCAGAAGTGCTTTGGTGACCTCTCTAGATTTATTTGTTCTGCATGGGAAAGTTTCGGGTCAACCAGAGAAAGTGTCTGTCAATACGAATTGGTATTTGTACCCCCCTTTCCTTGGGAGTTCAGAAAAGTCAATTTGCCAATGTTACCCTGATATATTTCCTTTCCCAATGGTCCCCAAATGTATTTTGTTACTAGTGTTTGGATTGTTCCTCTGACTAATTTCATATTGTTTTGTAATTTGTGTAAGAATGGTATACAAATTACAGTCTGTAATCTTTTAAATTAATTCTGTCTTTAGGGCTTCCAACCCCCTAGTGTGTTTTGTTATGCTCCTCTGTAACTAGTTTTCACATTATGTTTGAAGGGATGAGGACAAGATTGTCAGGTGTAACAAAAACTGTCCCCTGTATACTTACTTTTAAATCTTCTGCTAATTTTAAGTCTTCCTTAGATATTCTATATCTATATCAATGGGTTTACCATCTGGTATCAAAGCCAATGCCTCTATCTGAGCGCCTTCTGCAGCCCGTTTGGCCTCTTGGTCTGCCAATCTGTTTCCCAGTTCCTGTTCAGTATTTCCCTTTTGGTGGTCTCTGCAATGCATGATTGCTACTTGTTCTGGCAGGTTTATGGTTTCCAATAGTCATAAAATTTCTTCGGCATGCTTGATTTGCTTACCTTGGGCTGTAAGCAATCCTCTTTCTTTCCAGACAGTTCCATGAACACGTACCATCCCAAATGCATACTTAGAATCTGTCCAAATGTTAATCTTCTTTCCTTGTGCCAGTTCCAGGGCTTGTATCAAAACAATTATTTCTGCTTTCTAAGTGGATGTCCCTGCGGGTAATGGTTTTGCCTCAATTGCCTTGTGAGCAGTGATCACTGCATATCCTGCCTTACGAGTCCCGGTTTTCACAAAGTTGCTCCCATCCGTGAACCAGGAGTCCTCTGCATCCTCCAGAGGTTCTTCTTTCAGATCAAGTCTGCTGGAGTACACATGGTTTCCAGACAGTCATGTGTCACTGGTTCCAGTGTGGCTGCGGTTTTGCTGAGGAAAGATGCTGGGTTGACAATGTGTCATAGTTTGAGACCCCCAAAATCCAATCTCTGAGTCCAAGCCCCCCTCCCACAACTCAACCCAGTGTGAGAGGGGTTTTCCAGACAAAACACAAGACTCAATATGGGGGGAAGGGAATTATATTACAATCACTACACAAATAAATATTATAATACATTATATATACAATCTTAACTATCTTTCCCATGATAAAGTAGTACTTACAATGGATCAAATCTCTTCTCCCTCCAATAAAAGTCCAGAAGGGAAGAAGGAAAAGATCCTTTCCACTTATGAGCAGCAGTTGTAGTTGGATCTCTTTCCATTACACACAAGGGGGATCTCCTCTCACCCCTTCTCAGCCCTTCGACTCCAAGTGAAGGTCTCTCTCTTCCATGGACTGCATTAGCAGGGACAAGCTTGCTTCACCATGTCATATCACAAAGTGCAGGGGTCTTCATGACGGTCCCTTTCCTCAGGGAATTTACCCCTGAGTCAGAACATCTCGGGCAGCTTTCAGTTGAAAGCCTTTGCCTGAAGAGTTCTACTAGAGCTCCTGTGTTCTGTCTCAGGCTGCCAACTTGGCAGCAGCAGCGGGGGAGCAAACTCACCCCCTCCACATTCCGTCTGGCCGTCCCGGTCCAGCTTCCAGGACATCTTGAGCTTTTCAGCTCCTCTCTCTGGTACTGTTGCATTCCAAGACTCCCCTCAAGTGGGAGTCCACCACCCCTCCTCTCTAGGAGGTGTCTCAAAAGGGGTTTGGGGGGGTTTTTGGTTCAGTTCTTACCCCCAAAACTGTGTTTGTTGAGCTTTTTCTGTTCTGTTGCCAGTTCCCTCTCTCTCTCTCTCTCTCTCCTTGCAGGATATCTCTCTGCGTTGCTGCATGCCTTCTTTGTTGCTTCTTCTTATCTCTTTCTGGCTCTCTGCCACTGTTCTCCTCTCAGTGCTGTTTCTGCCACTGCTCCTGCTGCTACTCACAGTGGAGAAACTTCCCCCAGTTCTCAGTTACAGAACTCAGTCCAGTTTAACACTGTTTCTGAGTCTCTGCAGCCCCCTTATCGGGGCTGGTGGGGCCTGGATCTCCCAGTGGGGCTCCTGCCCCTTCTCCTCGTGACTTCAGAACATGACCACTTCTTCTCCAACTCCCTCATCATTCTTCTTTTCCGGTCTGGTGCAATGTTTAAATTTTGCAGGAGTGCTGATTGGGTCAACACCAAGAGCGACACCACCCCCTCGGGGGTTACCATCTTTTTAACTCCAGAGGGAAAACCCACTTTTTTCCCCCACCACACAATGTTAGTTGTCACAATATTAACATCATCCCTTTCCACCAGTATAGCTTGGTACTTCAGGAACCAAGATGGGGAGAGCTAATGACTCCCCCTCTGTTCTAACACAGCAGACAATGCATGGGAAACTAGCACAGTCATTGTCTGACCCATAGTAAATTTGCGAGTTTCTTGGATGTTGAGAACAACTGCTGCAACAGCCTGCAGGCATCCAGGTCAACCTTTGCTTATCTCATCCAGCTGTTTGGAGAAGTAAGCGACAACTCTTCTGTACAGTCCCAACTGCTGTGCTAACCCTCCCAATGCAATGCCTTGTGTCTCATGGGAAAACAACCAGAATGACTTAGACACATTGGGAAGGTCAAGGATGGGGACTCTCCTAAGTTCCTTTTTGAGCTTTTCAAATGCCCTCTGTCTCCCCATTCCAAGTCAGTTGTTTCATGTTTTCTTTCAGCAGTTCATACAGTGGCTTTACCAATAAGCCATAGTTGTAAATCCACAGTCTATACCATCCTGTCATGCCTAAAAAGATTCTGAGTTCTTTTACCGTCTCAGGTTTTAGGGTCCTGCAGATGGCTTCCTTCCACTCCATCCCCAACTCTCATCCTCCCAAGATCTCGTATCTGAGGTAGGTCACCCAAGGTTGGATCACTTGGGCTTTCTGTTAAGAGACTCAATACCCATTAAGTCCCAAAAAGTTAAGTAGACTCACTGTCCATTGCATACAGTCCTCTTCTATCTCAGTGGTTATGAGGAGGTCATCTACATACTGCAACAAAGTTCCACTGGGTGCTAGAGGGTCCCATCCCTTGAGATCCCATGCTAACTGGTTTCCAAAAATTGTTGGACTCTTTTTGAACCCCTGTGGGAGAACCGTCCAGGTAAGCTGAGTTCTTCATCCTGTATCAGGATTTTCCCACTCGAAAGCAAATAGTTTTTGACTATTTTTGGCTAGGGTTAGACAGAAAAAGGCATCTTTTAGATCCAGTATGGTAAAACACAACTGATTGTCTTTCAGTTTAGTTAACAGTGTATATGGGTTTGCTACCACTGGGTACAAATCTTCCTTAATCCTGTTAATTGCCCTTAAATCCAGTACTAATCAATAACTTTTACCATCTGGTTTCTTTACAGGCAAAATAGGAGTATTGTATTCTGATTCACATTCTATTAACAATCTGAATTTCAGGAAATTATCTATTATTTCTTTTATTCCTTTTCAGTCCTCCAATTCCAAAGGGTATTGTTTGACCCTAACAGGTTTAGCTCCTGGTTTCAATTTTATTTCTACCAGTTCTGTGTTTTTGGTCTTGCTTGGGACCCCAGATGCCCACGCTCCTGGGTACACCTGGTCCAAAATCTCTTGTGGTATTTTACTTTTCATTTCAGGTTGAGATAATAACAAGCTTAGCATTTCAATAATTTGATTTTCTTTTACTCTAAATTCAATGTCACTTTGTTTGAAAATTATTTTGGTTCCCAATTGTTCCAACAAATCTCAGTGGTTTTGGAGACTCTGGTGTTGCCTAAAATAGAAAAAACTTTCTTTTTTTTTTATTAGTATAGATAAGGTAGAAAACAGTTCTTTTAATGAAACGCTTTATGGTGCAGCAAATACACAAAGTACACAAGTGTCCAGGGGTTCTACAATGTTATAGTGCTAATTCATCCAATCTGAGAACTATCTGCCTTCAGGACCTCCCCAGATCTTCCCCCCGGCACTCCTCGCTGGAACTGAGTTGGAGGTCTCAAGACCCCTTTCTTCCTCATCTTCCTCCTCCTCACAGTACGTGCGACCTTTGGAACTCCTCCAAGGTTCCTGGGCCTTCAAGGTTACTTTGACTATGATGATATCTTATTATGCTCTTCTAGGCATACATCCCAAACAAGATGTGCTGGTTAGAGTCTTTTCCCTTGAAAAGAACATTAAACAAAACCTGAAGAATTCAGAAAATTCAATATAAAGTGTGAGAACAGGGTTTGGTAACTGTCAACTGCTGTTCTAAAATGTTAGAGACTATACAACCATACTAAAAATCCATATTTGCTATAAGTCTTAAGAATTCTAAGGTATCACTGGCATGTGGAAAAATTTGTGTATCCCCACTTGTTTTCCCAATTGATATTTTAATGGCTTTAAAAAGTATGCTTTTTCCAGCTGACCGGTTACATCAACTACCTTTACAAAATCTTCATCTACTGGCATCAGTTCCTGATTTAGTACTGAATATGCATCGTGATTTATCACTGAATATGTGGCCCCTGTATCTATTAAGAAATCAACTTTTTTTCTCTTTCCCCAGTTTTACTATAACCAGTGGATCTGCTGGGGTAAGATCCTCCAGTCTTCGTCACTCACTTGTGAGCTCTACCTGTGTATAGGGTAGTTGTTGGAGCCCCTCTCTTTTTCCCTTAGACATTCTCTCTTCCAGTGCCCTATTTCCTTACAGTAAGCCCACTGATTTGCTTCTAGCCTGTTTGAGGGCTACTGGTTGACTTCTGACCTGCCTGGAGGGAGTGGTCTCCCTCCTCTACCCCAAGGGAATCTCCCCCTCCCCCAGGTGCTCCTCTGGACCCTTGTTTAAGGGTTACTATAGTAGATGTAGCTATTGATTTACCCAACTTCTTTTTCTCTACTATGTCCCTGTTTTGATAGACCCTCCAATAATTTTTCCAAATCTCTCTGATCTTCAACTTTCATTTTCTGTAACTTCTTCCTTATACCATCTGAAGATTGACCCAAAAATAAAGACATCAGTTGTTTCTTTCCCTCTTCCGATAAGGGATCCATGCTAGCATATTTCTGCATTGCCTCTCTCAAACCATCCAAAATTTCTGTAGGTGTTTCTGTTGCCTTTTGCTTTACAGCGTACAATGATCCCCAATTCACTGATTTTGGAATTGCTTTTTCCAAACCAAACCTCACCCATGATTGATATCGTTTTAATTTCTGGTAATCATCTGGGGCATTATAATTCCAGTTCAGTCATTCTTTAGGCACAAAATCATCTGCATTTCCTCCTCTAATAGTTCCACCAGTTATTTGAGCCTCAACATGAGTTCTGACTGTTTTCAAGACTAATTCCTTCTCCATCTCTGTCAAAGTATCTAGCATCATATCTATGTTGTCCCAATCGGGATCTAATGCTTTCGCATATCCTGCAAATCTTTTAGCTACTCCAGAGGGATCTTCTTTATAGTGTTTAGCTTTCTTTCTAAATGTCCTATCAGGAAATTCACTTTGAACATAACTGGACCTTCCAATTCTATTGTCTGCCTTAAGGGTGCTTGCAAAACAGTTCCCTTTTTACTGTGTGTCACCGGTGGAGAAAAATGGGAAACCTTAACCTCTATCTTTTCCTCTTTGCCACGCTCGCTCCCCTCTATGTCATCTTCATCTGTCTCTGTCTCAGTAGCAGTAGAATCAACTTCTACCTCAGAAGCAGTCTCTACCCTGGTGGCAGCTCCTGCATCTGCATCAACAGTTCCTGCATCTGTGACAATAGCAGCACCAGCACCTTGTGCTGCTCTTGCTCTAAATGGACTCACATAGTCTTCTAACCTGTCTTCTGGTTCCCGATTCTGAGTTTTTAAACACCTCTGGTCTATACTACAAGTCAAACAGCAGCATTTTAATAATCCTATTCCTTTCCTTTGATTCTCCTTTTCAAGAGTCAATATAAACGGATCCCTTTTCATCTTCATCTAACCTGTAAAGTGGTCACCACAAATTGCAATACTTTATTAAAGTTTTCTGATTGACATTCCCTCCAGGAGGGTTCCCAAGTTCCTTCCAATATGCCAAAACACAACCCAGGGGACTTTTCTGCAGTATTTCTTCACTCTGTTGTTTCCCATTTTTCACTCTTGCCTTTTGCTTCATTCTTTCCCAGTCGTACTCCTTGCAGAGTAAACAGAACCGCAAGTCCAAACTCCGCTCTCGCTTCATGGGTATTTGCACGTCTCACTCACACCACAATCAAAACACTCGCTCAGGAGGCTTTACTTTATTTGCTCATACCCGAGCTATAAGCTCTTGGCAGATTACGAAGGTGAATTCAAATTTTGTTGTGTTGTCCTCCCAATATTTTCCCCAAGTTTGAAGACGTCTGCTATTGGTTTGGCTATACTGCCACTTGTGTCCCTGACTTAAATCTGCCCTGATAAATCCTGGACAATTTTCTCACTCACACTTGGCGAGTATGACTGACTGACACCTCTTACAAAGGGAGTAAAGGGATGGGGAAACCTCCTCAATGGCTAAGGAAGTTATATTTGCTTTAATGAAACTCTTATCACCACGCATGTAGTTAGTAAAGCAACCAACTCTCCTCAGAATCAGCTTCACCAGCTAAAATTCAATCTGACTTGTTCATCGCCTGCATTCTTTCCCACTCAAGTTCTATTTCCACAATTATAAATCCAAGGAACCTAAGATTTAATTCTGTTCCTAGAATTTCCAGGTGTAATTGATACAGCGAGCGAATGGCTACAAATGTCTGGCAGTTCCACCATGCTTACAGTGGCAGTGAGCAATTAGAACTGTCTGACGGTTCTGCCATTTACAGAGTAAGGTGGAAACTTAGTTTTACTCCAGTTGATTCAACAAACATGTTGTGCTTTTCAGGTAAGCACTGGGAAAAGGTACATCCCTTAATTTTGCCTATGCGGATTCAATATTTCTTGACATATAACATATGGGTGTTGTATCCGGGCTTAATTAGATGTTGATACTTTTGGTCTGTGTTTTGGTCCAGCCACCTCTGTGAGTCTATTCTTTTCTTGCCAAGTTATGAGAAAACAAACATTGATAAATGGGAACTTCGTCCTTGAAGGAAGCATTTTGTATAAACTACAATTAATTGGTACCTCACTATTGGTTGATGGCCCTTCAAGGCATTTGAAGGAGAAAGTGAAGAGGAGGATGATGAAGTAAGCCCCAAGACTCATTTAGGAAAGACCCTCTGAGGTGCAGCACTCAGGTGCAGGGAAATTCCAATGCACACATGCATGTGCAGAAGGAGAACCACTTACACATTGTGGGAGGGACTGAAGGTCTCTAACTGGGTGGTGCTGGTCACATCTGCCCAGGTAGATGTCACCGGTAAATTGGATAAAAAAGCGGATGGCTTGTGCTCGGTGTGGACTCACGCTTCACACGAAGGACAACGTTGCCTTTTGCGGGGACTCCCGCTATCTCGTGAGCCTGCCAACACTCCGAGATTGCAGCTTCTGCTACAGGGAATTCTAGGCATTTGGACTTGGTAAGACAACCTCATAACCTGAGTGAGTGGGGTGTTGTACTTAGGGTTTATTTCCTTCCTTTTCTCTCTGTCTCGGGTTCCCATTTACTTGGCCACTTCTTTGTAATAAATATTGTTTGTGTTATGCTTTCTATGGTGTACTGGTTTCAGTTTCGGCATCCTTCCCCACTACAGGTGTGTTGTTCTTTCAGGTGATAGCTGAGGTAATAATTACATAGAGATAATTGTGGTGGGCACAACCCACTTTGAATTTCACATGAAAACTTA
This sequence comes from Corapipo altera, assembly GCF_003945725.1. Taxonomy (NCBI): domain Eukaryota; kingdom Metazoa; phylum Chordata; class Aves; order Passeriformes; family Pipridae; genus Corapipo; species Corapipo altera. Next base: position 163,499 of record NW_020885013.1, on the reverse strand, counting down.
CCACATTTATTACACTGTCAAGATTACTCTAGACTTAAATTGGTTGAAATGAAGCCCTGAAAATTAACTGTATCAAACTTTGAACATTTAGCACAATCCGGACACCGAGCAATTACAAGGGGTTGACATCTTTGGCAAACACCACAAACAGTAGGGACTGGAGAATCAGTGGCAGACAAAGCTAACTGACACAGCATCTATCTTGTACATTCACACACACGCACACATGACACTAGGGAAACTAATACTGCTTTTAAAACAGCAATATACCCAGACACAAATCACAATACATACAATACTGAGTCCAAAACAGAGTCCATAAGCTGAAAGAAACATCAGTCCCGAGTCAGAAGACCACATTACAAAATGGAACCAAAGTACTAAATGTGTACCTATGAAGCGCTAGCAGCTTGGTACACTCTGTCCAGTGTTTTGTACTTAACAACTTATGGACATCAACCCAAAGACCGGTCTGTAACCAAACCTAAAAGGAATTTTCTTACCTGAGCCCAGGATCTTGTCTGGTCCTGCCACGATCCAATTGGCTGAGGGAGGTTTACTGGAGAAAGTCTCTGGGAGTGTCCTGAAAGCATCCTTCTCACCAAGGGAGTCTCACAGTCGAACAGACATCCTCCTGCCTGGTTCGCCAAACTGAAACAAAGAAATTAAACCCAAAGTGTCATTTGTATCAAACATTCCTTTAATGCGATATGACGGGAGCATGAGGAATAATTTACCATACATACTCACTGAGATACAGTTTCTTAGAGTATTTATACTCCGTAACATCCAAGAATGCTTCCCAAAGGTCCATCCACCCCATTACATCATGATCTTATACTCAGGTTTCATTTTGCTATTCTTTCATGGAGCAAGACTGCCATCTAGCAACCCTTTTTCTGGTAGAATTTCAGTAGGGGGGATGTTGACCTTCCTCTTTGGTGGGCTTGATTGACGTCTTTCTCATGTGTCCTCTAAGTGACCTGGTCCACATTGGCAAGTTTCTGAGCATGTAAGATTAATTTTTCTGACCTCTGGTCCCCTATCTGATTGTTCTAACTACTACAAGACACTTGCATTCATCATTAGTTAATCTAAGGCTCCTCTCTACATAAACAATACTTTATTGAATTTAATTCTTAGTAAAACAATTTCTATTCTCTAGGTTTTCCAGAGTGTGCAATCCTTTTTAGTTAATTTTCTCCAGGTGCATTGTTCATCAGTTTTTAATTATCTTAGATTCTTTCCCTTTATTTTATGACACTGAACTAATTATAGGTTTTAGAGAAAAACAGTTAAAATAGTAAAGTTAAAAAAAACCCCATACATTCCTTTAGTTGATCAGGGTACAGTTCCTTACTAAGGTAAGAGACCACTAAATTCCTAAATCCCTAAACTAATTGGGGTAGAGGTATTGCTTCTCCAACTCATGTTGATGTATCTATAGAAGTTTTTTTTGTTATCCTTGATGTCCTTGGTCAGATTTACTTCTTCCAGTGCTTTAACTTCCCTAACCAGATCCCTGGGTCTTCAGACAATTTCTCTGTATTCCTCCCAGGGTACCTTTCCTTGCTTCCACCCTCTGTAGGCTACCTGTTTGTGTTAAAGTCTGTCCAGGAGCTCCTTGTTCATCCATGCAGGCCTCCTGGCATTTTTACCTGATTTTCTCTTTGTAGGGATGCATTGCTCCTGAGTCTGGAGAAGACAATCCTTGAATATCATCTATTTCTCTTGGACCCGTTATAGTTTCTTTTCCTTTTTCATTAGCTTCTGGTGAATTTTTCACACCAACCACTTGACTGTTGATATGCTAATGGTTTCTCTTTGCAAGAAACAGAGTTCTTTTGTTTTCCTCTCCCCAAAGCAAGGGGGGGAAGGTAGATTTTTTTTGCTGTGTGGTTTTGACCAAAGTGGTAGTTGCAGAGAGAGACAGAAAAGACAGGAGGGGGGGAATGTGGAAGGTTTTGGCTGGGAGGTGTTTGGGTTTTGGGGATTGTTTTACCTTTTTTGGTTTTTTTGGGGGAGGAGCGTGGGGTGGGACTAGAGGGATCCGACTGGGCTTTTTGGGTGGGACTTGGTTTTTTGGTCGTATCTCAGGAACGGTGTGTGGGAGCGAGCTGCTAGTTTTTGCTTCCGACCCCCTTGCGTCCTGTTTTGTCTATGGTCTGGGTGCCCTTTGGAGCTGCCAAGGACCAGGGGAGTTCCAGTGAGAGAGTCCCTGGGGGGCCGCACCCCACCTCTGCTGTCATGGAGACTGCCAGCATCTTGTGAGTTTTTCCCTTTTTTCCTGGGTCTCCCTGCTCTTCGCTGGATGGACTGACATCCCTGTCCCTTGTTAGCTGCCGTTTTCATGGTTGAGGGGTGACAGTCCACCTTGGGGTCTTGAACCAGCCTGAGATCTGCCATTTGCCACGTGGGGTTCATCTACAGGACCGCCTGCAGGTCATCAGAGAGTAACTGCAGTCCCTGTTCCTCCAGAACCCAACAGTGCACCCTGGTCACCTGCCTCCCGAGGTGCCAGCGCCCTCTGCTGGGTGTGGTTAGGGTAAGGGCAAAGAAGTGCTTAATTGTTTTCGGTGAAAGTTGGGTTACAGGACTGTTGCTTGTTTGTTTGTTGTGTTACATATATATATATATTCTTTAGTAAAGAGCTGTTATTTTTCTTTTCCACACCTTTTGACTGGAGCACCTCTTAATTTCAAAGTTGTAATTACTCGGAGGGAGGAACTTGGTTGCTTTTTCCCATATCCCGTCCTCCTAACAGAACATTTCCTGTCTCGTTAAACTTAAACAGCCCCTCTTCCTTCTGGGACTTTATCCCACCTCACCCTACCAAGCAGATACCTGAAGAGGCCAAAGTCTACTCTCCTGAAGTCCAGTATAGCTTGTTGTGCATCCTCCTCGTTGCCCTGAGGACCTCAAACTCCACTGCTTCATGGTCACTGCAGCCCAGGCTACCCTTGAGTTACCAGTTGCCCTTGAGTGACCACACACTGGAACAGATTGCCCAAAGAAGTTGTGGAGTCTCCCTCACTGGAGATATTCAAGAACCCTCTGGACGCAATCCTGTGCCGTGGGCTCTAGGATGACCCTGTTTGAACAGGAAGGTTGGACCAGATGACCCACTGTGGTCCCTTCCAACCTGACCCATTCTGTGATTCTGCGATTCACATTCTGTAGAACTAAACCTGCATTATATGGGAAAACTGTTGTTTAAACATGTTTCAAAATGGTTTTTTGTATTTTCTGCAGTGTCATTGCTCCCTCTTCCCGACACCCCCTGTGAGGCTATTGTCTCCCATACAGAGTGTCCTGGGAAGGTGTCCTGAGGTGTTTCTCATTGGACCTTGTTAACCCCTTCCTGTGATTGGGTGTTCCTGTAAGCACCTTGAGACTTCTAATTGGTTACTCTGTGAATCCTCCTAAACCCTATAAATGTAACATCCCCAACAATAAACGCTCTCTTGCCTCCTCTCCACGCTGGTGTGCTGTCTCTGTGCCTGCCATGGGGCCACGTGTGTGGGGGGAGGGGGGAACACCTCTCCCCTCCAGGTTCAGGGCCAGAAGAAACCCCTGGAGTTCCCTTTCCCCATCCTTCAAGACGTTGGAATGGTTCCTCAGATGGAAATGGAACTAGAACTGGGCCGCCTCACACCGTGGGTGGGGAAAGGGATCCAGAACATTCCCCACCAGCCCCTCCTTGTTGGTGAGAATAGCATAGCACCTCTCCTCATTGGTTCCTCTATCAACTGGAGAAGGAAGTTATCATCAACTCATTCTTGGAACTTCATGGATTGCCTGTACCCTACTTGTGTCGTCCCCCAACAGATGTTGAGGTGGTTGAAGTCCCCCAATGAGGACCAGGGCTTGTGAACATGAGGTTGCTCCTATCTGTCCGTAGAGGGTTTCATTGGCTTGGTCTTCCTGGTCAGGTGGTCTGTAGCCATAATGTCACCTGTCCTCCCTTTAATCCTGACCCACAAGCCGTAGGTCAACTCCTCATCCATCCTCAGGTGGAGCTCCATGCACACCATCTGGTCATTGACACAGAGGGCAACACTGCCTCCTTGTTTCTCCTACCTGCCCTTCCTAAGCAACTTGTATCCTTCCATTCCAACACGTCAGTCATAGAAGTCATCCCACCACATTTCCATGATGTCAATAAGGTCATAGTCCTGTAGGCATGTGCACATCTCTAGTTCCTCCTGTTTATTCCCCTTGCTGCATGCATTAGCATAGAGGCATTTAAGTTGGGGTCCTCAATGAAGCTGACTTTCTGTCTGGAGTGGCTGGAATTTCTTGGTGCTGTCCTTCAGGTGCTCTCCTGCTGACCTGCTGACCTGCATACTGTGTCCAGGTTCTGAGCATCTCTTGTTGACTCTGGTCACTGGTATGAGTGGGATGGCATGCCATCCCACACCTTATCACTGTTAAACCTCATGATATCCCCCTCCCCCATCATATCTAGTTTAAAGCCCTATCAATAAGCCCTGTTAACCCTTGACCAAAGATCCTCTTCTTCCTTTGGGAGAGGTGAATCCCATGTGAAGCCAGCAAGCCTGGTGCCATGTAGACCATCCCATTATCAAAGAAACCAAAATTTTGGAGGCAACACCAGTCATGAAGTCATATATTAATAGACTGGATCCATCTGCTTCTTTCAATGTCACTGCCTATGCCTGGAAGAATAGATGAAAAAAATTGCCTGTGCCCCTGATTCCCTCACCAACCATATCAAGGTCTTGAAGTTTCTTTAGATCACCTTTGGACTACATGTTGTGACTTCATTGCCACCCATATGGAGGACCAGCAACTGGTAGTAGTCTGAAGGCTGAACCAGACTGGGAAATTTCCTGGCAATGTCCTTAACCCAGGTCCCAGGGACGCAGCAGAATTCTCTGAGGGAAGGGTCCTTCTGGCATATTGGACCCTCTTTTTCCCTTAGTATGGAATCACCTATGACTATAACCTCCCTTTTCTTCCTACTGCAGGTGGTCATCATATCGGGGGAGGGGATTGGCCTTTCCAGCCTTGGCAACACCTCTGATGGAGAGGGACCTTCATCCTCATCATCCGTTGATTGTCCTTCAACATCCAGAACCCCATACCTATTGTACAGAGGCACCTGGGAGGGCAAGGTGGGCAAAGAGGGCTTTTGCCTGTTGCCCTGAGCAAGGACTTGCCTCCATTCACCCCTTCCTTCTGATCAACTGCCTTCAACCTAGCAGAGGGAGGTTACAGGACCCTCTTGATCTGAGTTTCTTTCTGGTCTCTGCTCCTGTCTCAGGGAGGCCAGAGCACAGTTCCACTGATCTATCTCCTCTTTGGAGTCTCTGATACTTCTTAACCTTTCTACCTCATCTCTTAGGTCTGCCACCAGGTTGAGTAGATCATTCACCTGATCATACCTTACACAGTTGTCATCTCCACTGCCATATGATACCAGTGCCAGGTTCTGGCACTCCCTGCATCCCAAGACCTGGATGGTTGCATGTTTTCAGGAGGGCTCCATTTGCATCATCACTTCCTTTCTGGTGAGCGCTGAGGACATGGCTCCCCTCTGAGTAGTTACCATACCTGGGTTCCTCCTGAGAGGGCGATGGTCACCAATTGAGTTCTGGACCTGGTAGGGTTACTGCACCCTTCCTTGTGAACTTACACGTCACACCTCTACTGCCATGCCACGTCCTGTTTGCCTGTTCTGTTTGCCCACCCTGTTCACTGCAGTCCTGGTTGCTCACGCTCCCTGTTGCTCCTGGCAACACCTTCACCACATCAGCCTCACTTGCAAGAGTTGTCAGTTCCTGGAGGGTCTCTCAGTTCTTGCTTGGGTTTCCTTGACTCTGGGAACCCCCTGCCCAACTTGATCTAGTGCTCAGTCCCCAAAACTTACCTTAGTTGCCACTGCTGTTTTCTGCTGTTGCCACTTGCCTTACCAACTACATTACAATAACCAAGAGTCATTCCCCTTTGTTAATTGCTCGAAGACCAAAACAAAAAAATTCAAAACCCAACATAAACTTATGTGCAGCTCAGTCATGGTTCATTCATTTCTTGTTTGCCTAAGAAAAAACTACATTGCCAGTCTTACTATTGCTTTTTCTCAAAAACTTCTGCCATTTTAAAGTCCTAAATGTTCTTGGGTTGTATATATCACTTTGTAGCTATATTTAAGTAAATTTGTAAAACTTTTTTTTAAAGCCAGCATTTCCATTTCTGTAGGACTCGCATGGACTTCTGCCTCTAAATAAGCAGATAAAAGGAAAGTACAACCCTAGTGCATCCTTCAGGGAAAAAAAGGTGCAAGAAATTCTATTTAAAGTCACTCAAAGGACTAAAAGTAAATGCACATGATTCTTCAGGTCATTAAACAGAACATGTTGGAGCAGGTAGTGAATACAAGGGCTTACCATATATGTTTAGGAACTAATTCCTTGATATTGATGTTTTGGCACACAATGCACCAGTGACACTCTTCCACATAGCAGCATGTGGAATGAGGAGAGTGTGTGCATGTGTGAGCAATGAGCACCATCAGGAGTCTCCCCAGAGAAATGATCCTCGTTTTGAAAAATGAGATCTTTCAAAATCACATCAAGCCATCTATTTTGTTTTTCCCACTGCAGAAAGAGGTATATCAGGAAAGGGTACTTGAAAACAATAAAGAAGTATTCTACATTCAGATAAATTCTACCATAAATTATTTGAAATTCAGATAACTTTTTCCATAAAACCTTTAATAACAAACAGGGGATTTTCTACATAGAACTTTGCCGAGGATCACCACGACATACTGTTACCGTGAGGTTGCCGAAATGAAAGTAATTACACCGTTCAGAGTTCAACAAAACAATGTTTATTACGAAGAAGTAACAAAAATACAAATGCTGCTTCCAAAAAAAGTCCACAATCTCTTTCCTCATTTACCATGTTAAACTAAAAGAACAATAGGGTTTGTGCTTGGTGGTAATATCATACCCCATACATAAGGTCTCATTTTTATCAACAAGTTCTAGATTATAGGACTATAAATACAAGGTTACTTACAAGCTGTCAGTTCCTCATGCCAGTCTGTTGCCAGCATATCAGTGGCAATCTGCTTCCAAAACATTGACATTGGGTTGTACAATAGCAGTAAACTTCATTCTCCATAAGCTTTGGGGTCAGAGGGTATGAACTGGAAGGGGTTGCATATTAACATGCAACACGGAGTTTTGTTTTCTGTAAGAAGATAGAGTTGAGTTGGTTTGACTGGGGCATCTCCTTCAACTGGAGTCCATAGTGAAGAGTTGGATGTCACATGGGTTTCAGTACAGGACCACAGTAGAGTTGTAGACCAAGGACCAAACATAGGGCATGAAGAACTCCTCAGGTTACTCCTCCTCCACATACTTGAACTTCAGTTCAGGGAACTTCTGCAACAAGAAAACAAAGTCTGATGAGGGAATGCTTGCATGTCTGTTTGTAAACACTGAAGAAAGAGGTCACTAGACGAGGAAGACCTGAACTAAACCGATGCTGGTGCTCAACGATGTGATGCCTTAAGGTCCTTCTGGTGTTTTTTTTCATTTTTCTAATTTTATAAGTTTTATAAGTAGTTATGTAGAAAGTGTAGGTTTTAGAAGCAGCATTTATTCCTTTACCCTTTCCCTTACCCTTAGCACAGTAGACACACATTCCCAACCCTCTCACCCCAATTCCTCATATCGATCCTCCTGAATTCCATTAGGATGTTGTCATGGTTTGAGATAGCCCCAAAATCCAATTCCCTAGCTCCATCCCCCCTCCCACATCTCAACCCAATGTGAGATGGGTTTTTTCCAGACAAAACACAACCAGACTCAGAATGGGAGAAAGGGAATATATTACAATGACTGTACAAATAAATACTATAACACATTATACGCACGATCACAACTATCTCTACCATGACATATAGTATTTACAATGGATCAGATCTCTTCTCCCCTCCAAATAAAAGTCCAGGAGGGAAAGAAGGACAGATCCTTTCCAGTCTCTCAGGGCGGTAGCTTCTTCTAAGGCAACAGGTTCTCTTCATCTCATGCATGCAGCAGCTGATAGCTGGATCCCTGCCAGCACTCACGAGGGGGGGGGGATCCCCCTTGGCCCCTTGACGCAGGCAAAGGGGTCTTCCGTGGACTTCGTAACCCCAGACAAAGGTCGTTTCACCACGTCATATCACGAAGACGCAGGGGGTCTTCGTGACAGTCTGGTATCTCCAGGAGATTGAAGCTCCTTGCAGGGCCTCTGTGCCCTGTCTCAGAATGCTAGCTTCTTTGTAGCTTGCAGCAAGGGAGGGCCCCCAAGGCCAACCTCCCACACCGTCCTGGTTCAACTCTCAGGACGACTGAGCTTCTCAGCTCCTCTCTGCAGTGCATGTTGCACTTCAAGGCTCTTTCAAGTAAGAGTCCATCATCTTCCTCCTTCCAGGAGGTCTTAAAGGAGTTTGGGGGGTCTGGTATCAGTTCCTACCCCCAGAACTCTGTGGTTCTGCTGTTACCTTTTGCTGTTTCCTCCGGTTCAGTTCTTATCTGTCCTGGCTCTTATCCAGAGTCTCTGGACGCTGCCGCCGCTTCTGCTCTGTCTCTGTAGCCCCCAACTGGGGTTGGGGGGCCCCAGAGGCCCCGAGGGGCTCCGGGTCCCTTTCCTCGTGGCTCTACCACAACATGGCTACTTCTTCCACAACCAAACTACAACCCTTCTCTTCCAGTGCTTGTGATATGTTTACATTTCTGCAGGAGCGCTCATTGGGCAGAACTTCAAAACTTCCAGGGGTTTCCACCCCTGAGGGTTACCACTTTTCAGCCTCTGGGGGAAAACAAGGTTCAAACCACTACAGATGTTTAGTCTTTTGCCAAGGTAGGTCTCTTCCATTTGAGAACATCTAATCCATAGCCTAAACCACAGAGTACAGTCAAGAACTGGGTAAATGTGTGCCCTCTGTACCCCGAAGAAGATGAGGGGATGAAGTAGGCGGTCTTAAAAAGACCCTAGTCCCAATTCTAAAGGGGCAGATCGAGGGTGGACCAGGGCAAAAGCCAGAGGGTGGAAAAATCTGGGATTGGTTGGACAGTATAATAACATTGTAACACCTGAGGCAGAGGGGTGCGTGCGTTTTGTAACTTCTGTGCCTGAGAGGCACGATTAAATCCTTTTCTTATCTTACCTCTAATTAAATTACTCAGGAATTTTTTTTCCTCAACTCCTTTAGGCATCAGATGAGACAACTGTAGAAGACAAGACCTGTATAAGCGCGGGATATAGGTGAATATAGGATATGAACGTGACGTAAAATAGTATGGAATAAGGGATGGAGATTGTAATAGGTTTGTTACCCTCTCTGAGAGGGAAACGGAACTAGGATAGATCGATCACCTGATGTATGTTTTACCAATAAGATATTCCATACTATGTTACACCAACTCAGATATAAAAGAAGAGAAGGAAGGTCCTTACTTCTCTTCCGGGTAGCTGCATGGTTGTGAACAGGATGCTTCTTTGGGGGAGGAGAGCGTTCGTTGTGGGGAAGTAGTCTTTGTTGCTAGTTTTTCTCTGTGTGTATAGTGTTTATAATTTTTTTCCCTTTCTATGTACATATAAAGCCTCCTTTCTTGGCAGTTTTGATTTTCGTAGTTTTTTTTTCCTTCTTCTTTCCCTTCCCTCCTCCCCTTTCCCTTTGGAGGGAGTTTGGGTGCAGGTCTAGTGAATACCTAGCTGTAGGGGGAATGTTGATTTTTTCTTTCTTGTTTGGTCTGTGTTTGGCCCCAACCACCTGTGGTAGTTTATATTCTCCCTGCCAAGTTCACTGATAAAACAGAGAATTCGTCCTTGGAGGGAGAACTTCTGTATAAACCATTTTAATTTGTGTTCTACTATTGGTTCATTGTCTGCCAAGGGCATTTAAAGGAGAAGGTGATGAGGAGAGGAGGAAGGTTCGGCCCTTGACTCAATTAGAAAAGACCCCCAAAGCAGACTGCGCATGAGTTAGGGGATTTCCAAAGTTCTCACGCATGCGCTGAAGGGATGAAGTTATATAACTAAGAGGGTGGGATTGAGAACCTCTGGCGGGGCGGTGCTGGCCACACCTTCCCGGGCAGAGGTGCTCATGGATTGTATAAAAAGCAGACAGGTTGTTTGGTTGGGGGGGCCTGGTCTACACGAAGGATTAAGTTGCATTTAGCGGGGACACCTGCTGTCGTGGGAACCTGCCAACCCTCCGACAAACGCTGCTGCTGCAGAGGGCTTTATAGTCTTTGGAGTGGGTAAGATCATCTCATAAATGACATCTAGGTGAGTAGGGTGTCGTACTTTCCTCTTTAGTTTTCCCCTTCTCCCGAGTGCCTGTTTCTTTTTTGTTAACCACCTTTTGCAATAAATATTTGCTTTATTGAGTTCCAACAGTGTCTGGGTTTTCAAGTTTCAGTATGTCTCGAACCCTTTCCCTAATACACTGGCGTTCAGCCAAGGTAAACAATAACATCCCTAAAAAGCATTTTCCTATTAATTGTACTCAGTTCCTGTCATAGGTTTACTTGTTCTAAAAAACCAAGCAGGGACTTTTTCTTTCCCCTGCCTCACTGTAAAAGATGTTGAATGGTGGAGGGTTGTTTGCCTTGGGTAATTGACCCCCACAAAAGAACTAACTAGCAGGCCTGCATTCCAAGCTGATGGCCCTCCTAAGGCTGTGGGGAGGGATGATGAGGTGGTTTTTTTCCTTCGCTCCTCCTAAACGAGGGCACTTGACTTTTGCATTAACTCAGGCAAGGTGTCTGTTGGAAAGACTCCAAGGTCGTTTTGTTCTCGGCCTGGTCATCTGGTTGTTTTCTGGTTTGCCTTCATTTCCTGTGCCCTGTTCTGCCCTCAGCCCGGACCTGCTGGGACTTCATCAGAGAGGTTTGACCCACCTGCAGAGGAACCTTTTGGGAAGGAGGTTCCCCTTTCTCTTCTCCGCTCCCGTGTTATGCAACGGTTTGTGCCCATCGACGAAGGGGGGGAAATCCCCTCCACAACCAGCCTCAGACAGCGTGAGTTTCATGGGAAAAACCTGCCTTTTTTCCCCTTTTGCCCTTCCCCTTCTTGGTGGGGGGGGAAATCTCCATTGTCAGTTTCTCCTTCACACTGGGGTCCCATGCAGCAACTGCCAGAGCCCAACAGCACTCCCTGCTGACCAACACCAAGCAACTGCCGACTCTACTCCTCCAGTGATCCAACAGCACTCCCTGCTGACCATGGTTAGAATTGCTCCAAAAAACAAAAAGTACTGAACTGTTTCCCTTTTTGAAGAGGATTTATGGGTACAGGATTACTGTTTGGTTGGTTTTGTGTTCTTTTGTTGTTCTACCAATACACATATATCCTTTCATAAAGGGCTGTTCTTTTTCCTTTCTCCATACTTCCTCAGTTGGAGTCTCTTAATTTCAGATTTACAATTACTTAGAGGGAGGAGTTTGATCTTCCTCATAACTCATCTTCCTCAGTAAAACACTTCAGTCTCATTAAACTGAGACAACTCCTTAGCAGGACAATCCTTTGGAAAGACTATAAGAATAAACACGGTCTTTGATATGTTTTCAGGAACCCAGTGTTATGGCAATCTGACTTTTCCCATCTAATTCTGAAAACCTTTATGTATGTAGGAGTTTCTAGGAAAGAAATACTCTTCCTCTAGGAAGTGAGGTGGGAAGCATGTCTAGGCTCTGTGGGTGGGCTACTGGGGTCCAGGAGGCTACTTCCAGTTTTGCTACAGGTTCTTCTGTACTTTGGGGTAGGTCATTACCTCCGTGCCTTGACTTTCCCATTGCTGAGGAGCATCACTGTGGCAATGCGAGTGCAAAACCCTGCAAACTCCTCAACTGCAATGTCACCCATCTACCTCACTTCAGCCTCAAAGACTGTAACCACAAGACCTGTGCACATAGACCTTATTGCCCATCCTTCTGGAACTTACAGACTAGACAATATAGTTTCCATGAAAGCCATTTTTCAGCTTCAAGCAAAGCATTCCCAGAATTAGAACACATCGGATGTGCTAACTCAGCCCATCCTAAATGGATAGACATGCTGCAACCTCAATTTTCTAATTTCCTCAATTCTTCCCTCCCAAAGCAGCGCATACCTTGCAAACCCACTGCATTTGCTCTTGGTGTGTGTTTTGGGGAAGAGCCTAGCCTACTTTTGCACTGTGCTCTTCACTTTATCCACTTCTAAATGTTGCCTGTGTCAAGAGCTTGACAGATTGTCAGATAAAAGTCACATTACAATGATCACTGGGGTAAGATAAAACATGACCCATTTTATTATTTATAAGGTTGTGGTTAAGACTAAGAATAAACTCTATGGTGTGACATGATCAGAACAAGCACAGCAATGGCTAAGAAGCCTCTTTGCCCATTAATAATGGATACCCTATCATCTTTCTTGAGTTCACAGTGTCCTGTTTCCTTGTGTTAGGGTACAAAATCCTTTTGGATGGAACGGTCACCTTTGAAGGGGCACTTCCTGGCCGCTTGGCTTTTGAGGTTATGTATTTAACATCTATGCACTCAGGTTATTTGTATTCTTGGAGTCAGAAAACATGGAAACTTGTATGAAACTCAGAAAATGTGTAGATGGGGCAGTTACAGACATGGTTTAGTTGTGGGATTGGCAGTGTTTGGTTAAGGGTTGGACTCGATGATCTTAGAGGGTCATTTCCAACCTAGATGATTCTATGATTCTACTCCTTCTTTGTGTTGCTGCCGTTACTAGAGCAGTTTGGTGCAAATACTGAGCATACAATTACATCAAGACACAAAAGTGCCACCTGCATTATGCTTTACAAGGAAGATGCCTCCATGGACAGCTTCATCCAACCCCAGGTAACAATGTGCCACCTCCTACATGTCTCCATGGACAGCCTTTTTGACTTCACTCAACCACAGTCTTGGGTGACAATGTACCATCTCCTCCATTGATAAGGATGTCAGTGCCACCTTCTAGTATGCTACAATGTTCTGGAACTGATGCAGTTTGGCTTATGTTGGGGTCAGGCCCTTCGTCACAGCTCTAACTTAGTTGGATGTCAATATTTAGCCCAGGAAAAGCATTTTGGCCATAGGTATAGCTGTTATTATTGTACTTGATTCTTTTGGTAGGTTAAACCTCACCCCAATCAAGCCTTCATGCATATTTGTATTATTTCTTTTTAAAAACTGATATTCTGTTCTGCTTATCCTCAGTGCAGTCTTCCCCACTTCCCTCCTAAATGCTTCCTGACTTGTGGTCAACATTGCATCAGCAGAATGAATGGTTAAACCTCATGATTAAATCACTCCAACATTTCTTAGCAAAGTCCTTACACAGTTGTTATTTTTCACCCCAAAGGTGGCTGCACACCAGTACTGCAGCCTGTAGTAGTCCTTCTGGGAGGGAAGGGGAAAAAAAGTGACTAAAGATGCAAATTTGAGTTGAATTCAACACAGATAATTTTTTTCACCTTCAGGGTCACAGATTATAGCTACTTGGTTTTGAAAACACTCATGGAAGTAGTCTGGGACCATTCTGGGCTCTCGTGCAACTTAAAAACTTCTTGAGTTTTAAAATAGCAGGTAAAATTGTATTAGAAACTCCAATAGCTTCATCTGAGATGCTCAGCTCTTACTATCCCATTATCTCTCAGCTGGAAGGACAGCATAAAATAAATCAGATAGCATTCATATTTTCAGGAGATGTCATGCATTGATTTTATCATTAAACCTTTCTTCAGATGGATCAATGTTGCCATATATTGTCATCATACTGTAGCAATTTAATGATAAATTTCAGATTAAAGATTCACACACAACATATGCCTCGAACAGTCTGCAGGTTTATCTTGGAAATGTAGACAAAGATAATGAGATTTTTAAAGAGGTATATAATACATGTTGTCATTACATACATTTCAAATGTGTCTTTATAAAAAGAAGGTAAGTAATGGCAAGAGTGATGGATTTTTGATGGTCCACCTGAATAGTGGACTCAGGATAGCTCAGTGCAATGCTAACGAGACATGGAGAACTTGACTTCCAGGTCAGTAATTCAAACCCACCTTCTTTAGATGACTGCAACGATCCATGGTTTTGTGGTGGTTATCTTTTCTCATTCATTAAAACTGAGAAATCCTAGAAGCCCAGGATGGAGTGAATTGCACCAACATAAATCCCGCAAGATTCACCGTGGCAATCATACACTGTGAAAATAAAAAGCTACCCATACTGTTTCACTACTAGGGTGTTCACTGAAAACATAATTTGTTAACATTCAAAATCATCAAAGTTAAGTCACCTCAAAAAGTTTCTGACTTATCAGTTGACTTTAAAATAATTTATAACAGCAAGGGTTAAACACCACATAAAAAGTTTGACCAATGTCATAAACCTTTAAGATTTTTGATGGGTGATGGTTCAAGGAATGTTTAAATTCAGCTCTGTACCATTTATCTCCTGCATGTACTTCTTCCAAATGAGTGATCAGAAGCCTTCACTATGTGCTGTAGACAGACAGGAGATGACACCAAATGAATGTTTCAAGAGAACTGTAAAACAACCAGGTAACTGGAGTCTCAGGGAACTCCCAGTGTATTGAGTCTGGCTGAGCTGGAGTTCATTTCCTCACAGTAGCCCTCACGGTGCTGTGCTTTGCATTGGTAGCTAGAAGGGTATTGATAACACATCAGTGTTTTGGCTACTGCTGAGCACAGTACCAACACTGTAACATTCCTTCCACAATCAAGGGCAAGATTCTGGGAGGGGACACAAGTAGGCCAGTTGACCCAAAGTAACCAAAGGGATATTCCATATCATATGACATCAACTCAGATATAAAAGCTAAGGAAAGGAGAAGGAAAGGGGGGGCATTAATTCTTACAAAAACACCCAGGAATGTAGCACCTGCACTCAACCAAACAGTTTTAACCTTGTACTCTTTATAACTCAAGACTGTGTCCATGGGAACTATTTAATTAGCTCCACTGCTCTCATGGAAAACGACCCAACACTTTGTAATATTCCAAACCCCTCAAGCTTCAGTTGTGAGGCTGTGACTTCACCCCACAAAAGGGGAATGATAGAACAGTTGGATGGGCACTTGGTGTCCAGCCAAAGTCAACCCACAACAGTCTTTTTGGCACCCAAAGTGGGGTGAGATAAAGGCAGTTTTATATATATATGTATTGCATGCTACAGTAATAGTAGCTATCGAGTAGCAAGCTCCTGTGCAGGACACGGAGTTTGTCAGTTGCACTGCTTATCTCTTTATTTTGCTGAGTTTGAGAACATACTAATATAAACAGTGGTTCCATGCTTTGCCCTTACACTGATGACCTTGTCATGCTGGGTGAACTATCTTCTGGGGACAATGGAGGAATACACCCTCCCCTCCCTGCCCAGGATGGATATGAATGGTTTTATAATGAAGTGTCCCACAGTCCTTGCTAATCCTTATGTAGGCTGTTTAATACTGTTTCTATTACTAATACTGTCAGTACACTGTGGAGCTCATGGAATCTGGTCTTATACTGGTGTAAGAGGAAAAAACTTTAGGTGATGATATATTGAAATGTTCCCTGAGGCATCCAGTTCCTGGGTGTGTGGAAGGATCTGGGCAGGTTCCTAGGGTGGTTGACACCTCCCATTACCTGGGACTTCACACAGGTATTCAACCCTAGCAAACTGACACGTCATCTGATGGAAGGGTGCCTTGCCTACCCTGATCAAAACCAGCAGCTTCTCGCCCTGTACTGGGGCCTGGCCTGTGCCTATCAAGCCACCCAGAGGATGTTCCTTGTACAATGACCATGTGGAGGAAGGTGGTTCAAAGCCCCCCTGCATCATATTCCAATGCCCTGGTAGCATTATATTACCCACAGATGTATACATCAGCTGTAGAGATGATGTCCTCCTGACTCCAAAACTTAAAAGAAACTCTTGGTAGTTCTGCATTCTCACGGGCCAGCACCTCAGCTCTCAGGGGCAGCCCCAGAGATTGGTCATCTCCTGCCCTGGTAAGAGGGAAAGGAAGTCTCAAGTGCAGGTCACGCTGTGAACTCTGGTTCTTTCTGCGTGACCCACCTTTAAGCTGGAAACCCATGTACATGAACTGAGAGGGAAGAGAGCTGTTAAGAAGGGGTCACCCAAGAAAGCTGACCATGTAGTTGTTGCAGAGACACAAGAAAGCAATCAGCGATCTCCCAGACGTAAAAGGACTGAAATCAACTCCTCTGATCCTGGAGAGGGGATTTCTGATCTGGCATCACAAAGGTCAGACCGTGAATACTCTGACGAGGAACAGGAATAGAGGGTTCCTATCTTCGACCAGGAGGAGGAAAGGGGTGACTGGTCATACTGGACTACGTGGATTCCATGGCCTGGCACATCAGATCCACAGAGATATAGAGCTTTGGTGGATACTGGTGCACAGTGCACACTGATGCCATCATGACACAGAAGTGCAGAACCCATCCAGAACCCACTCTGGAGTGGCAGGGGCATGCCAAGAGTTGTCTGTATTAGAGGTTGAAGTGAGTTTAACAGGGGACAAGTGGGAAAAGCATCCCATTGTGACTGGCCCAGAGGCCCCTTGTATCCTTGGCATCGACTACCTCAGGAGGGGGTATTTCAAGGATCCAAAGGGATACTGATGGGTTTTTGGTGTAGCTACTGTGAATACAGAGAAGATCAAAGTTATCTATCCTGCCTGGCCTCTCAGAAGATCCCTTCATTGTGAGATTGCTGCAAGTTGAAGACCAACAAGTGCCAATTGCTACCAGAGCAGTGCACTGATGGCAGTATCGCACCAACTGAGGCTCCATAATTCCCATCCATGGGTTAATTTGTCTACTGGAGAGCCAAGGAGTGATCAGCATGACCCGCTCACCTTTTAACAGCCCCATATGGCCAGTGCGAAAGTCTAATGGGGAGTGGAGGCTGACAGTGGACTATCGTGACCTGAATGAAGTCACGCAGCCTCTGAGTGCTGCTGTACCGGACATGTTGGAACTTCAATATGAGCTGGAGTCAAAAGCAGTCAAGTGGTGCCACAATTGATATCAGTCATGCATTTTTCTGCATCCCTCTGGCAACAGAGTGCAGGCCACAGTTTGCCTTCACCTGGATGGGTGTCCAGTATACCTGGAATTGAGTGCCCCAGGGGTGGAAGCACAGCCCAACCATCTGCCATGGACTGATTCGGACTGCACTGAAAGAGAGGGAAGCTCCAGAACATCTGCAATATATTGATGATATCATTGTATGGGGCAACACAGCATAAGAAGTTTTTGAGAAAGGGAGGAAAATAATCCAAATTCTTCTGAAACCTGGTTTTGCCATAAAACAAAGTAAGGTAAAGGGAACTGCACAGGAGATCCAGTTCTTGGGAGTAAAATGACAGGATGGATGCCATCATGTGCCCATGGATGTGGTGAACAAAATAGCAACTATATATTCACTGGCTTACAAGAAGGAAACACAAGCTTTCCTAGGCCTTGTGGCGTCCTGGAGGATGCACATTGCAGGTTACAGTCAGCTTGTGAGTCCCCTCTATCAAGTGACCCAGAAGAAGAACCATTTCAAGTGGGGCCTTGAGTAACAACAGGCCCTTGAGCAGATCAAACAGGAGATAGCTTGTGCGGTAGCTCTTGGGCCTGTTCAGACAGGACCAGCTGTGTAAAATATCCTCTACATGGCAGCTGGGGAGCATGGTCTCACCTGGAGCCTCTGGCAGAGACTAGATCAACCATTAGGGTTTTGGAGCTGGGGTTATCGAAGATCAGAAGCCCACTATACGTCAACTGAAAAGGAAATACTAGCAACCTATGAGGGGGTTCGAGTTGCCTCAGAAGTTGTTGGAACAGAAGCATGTCTCCTCTTGGCACCATGATTGCCCGTGCTACACTGGATGTTCAAAGGGAACATACCCTCAACACATCATGCAACCAGTGCCACATGGAGTAAGTGGGTAGCTTTGATTACACAAAGAGCCTGAATGGGAAAACCCAATTTCCCAGGAATCCTGGAAGAGATTATGGACTGGCCAGTGTCATGGTTTGAGATTCCCAAAATCCAATTCCCTAGTCTAAACCCCCTCCTACATCTCAACCTAGTGTAAGATGTGTTTTCCAGACAATCACACGGACTCAAAATGGGGGAAAGGGAATATATTACAATGACTATACAAATAAATATTATAATACATTATACACATGATCTCAACTATCTCTACCATGACATAAGTATTTACAATGGATCAGATCTCTTCTCCCCTCCAAATAAAAGTCCAGGAGGGAAGAAGGACAGATCCCTTCTTCAGAGTAGCAATGTCTCTAAGGCAGCAGGCTCTCTCTTCTTTTCTTGCAGCAGTTGATAGCTGGATCTCTGCCAGCAAACACGAGGGGGGAATCCAAGCCCCTCGCGGTCCCTCGACGCAGGTGAAGGGTCTTCTGTGGGCTGCGTTCACCCCAGACAAAGGTCGCTATCAGCACGGTCATATCAAGAAGCACAGGGGGTCTTCGTGACGGTCTGGTATCTTCAGGGGACTCAACCCCTTGCAGAGTTTCTGTGCCCTGCTTCAAGACCCTTCTCCGCACCCTCAAGCTGCTGGGAGCTCATGCTGCGTGCCGTTGGGACCGTCGAACAAAGCCCAGCGCCGCCTTAACACCGCACCACCCCCGCAGCAGCACCGGGACCCCCCACACCGTCCAGTGGATTGTGGGACCCCTGGAACCGCCTCCTGCCGATCCCTGCCTGTCTGTGACGACAGCGTGGACCCTCCAAGTTGAGGAAAAACCCACGAGGAGTGACGCCGACCCTGAAGGAACCTTTCAACGCTTCTCCGTCTCTGCCCGCCGCCGCAGCACCAGCTGCCGCCAGAGCCACCAGCCGCACCGAGGGACTCCTTGCCGCTGCACCCAAGCCCCGGGGACCCGCGCTGGACCCCGCAGAGACGCCGAGAGACAAAAACCAGAGAAACAGCCAATTCAGAAACCGAAAGTAAAAGCAGCCAAAGTAACCGCAGCCACGTGTATCTACAGCCCCGAAACTAAGGTAAACATAGGAGGCTTTGTCTCCATGAAAACCTCACAAGACATTGAAACATTAACTCTATTGCTACACAGTCACTAACAGTAACGTTACATATAGATACATAACAAAGACTGGGACACATTCTGAACCACAAGGCACACGAGTGAACGAAAAAATTAACCTACACCCCTCCCCACTCACACTGCTAGCAGCAGCACAACCCATAGGCATGAGGGGGGGAGGGAAAGGAGCCGTTCGTGAGTTAAGCTTCGGGTCGGGAGCCGAGTACCACAGGGACACAAGTCACTGGGAGGGAACACAGCCTGAAATGCGGGATCCCAGCCATGGGGTCAGCGCAGGGGGCTCTGTTACAGCGATGAGGGAGGTAACCCAGCATATTTGCCACCCCATGCTGCAGATGACCAGCCACCGTGTGTCCCGGACTGGACACAGTAATCTTGCCCGCCAAACAGAACGGAAGCCGATCCATCTCTTCTGACCCCAATGCCGCCCCGCCCCACCCATAGGTACAACCGGGAGGGAGGTCCCTCCCCCATACCACCTCCCCCACCCACCACCACCCCCCCACAGGGAACCAGGCTCACTGGAACCACGGGGGGGGAGGCAAAGGGGGATGGGGAGGAGGGACCAGAGATGGTTCCAGCGGGAGGGAGCGAGGAGGCAAACAGGGGAAGGTCAACTAACAAGTGGGAGCAATGTCAGGATGAGGCATTTCAAGTGAGAGGCTTGAAGGATATTCAGGCATACTCAATTGATACTAGCCAACGTCAGCCCCCTCAATTTCAACCTCTGTCATATGAGGCTACAGAGAAATTGAGGCAGTCGGTAAGAGGTGTTGGCATGTCCTTAACCAATATTTTCAAGTATTTGGAGACATTGAGTTCCATCTATTTTTTCACCCCACGTGACTGGAAGAATCTAATGAAATTAGTGCTTAATAACATCCAGTATACAGTCTGGTTAGCTGATTTTCAAAAGAATTGTGCTAAATATGCAACTAACACCCAAGCAGGTATAACAACAAACCAATTAACTGGGGATGGAAATTATAGTTCAATAGAGGCACAATCTAAGTACCATAAAGAAATGTACAGAGTAATAGCCAAACAGGCCCTGAAAGCTATGAAAAACCTTCCCACTACAAACCAAGATAGCAACCTGTCCCCCACAAAAGTGTTACAAGGTTGTACTGAACCAAATTCACGATGCTTAGATTGGTTGCAATCTGCTTTAAACAAGCAAGTAGAGTACAATAAAACCAGAGAGATGCTGTATAGGCAATTGGTTTTTGAAAAGGTGAACACAGGCTGTGAAAGAGCTTTACAGGCCCTTTCTGAAGGGGGGAACTACAGCATTGCTGAGCTGGTTCGACTCTACCAAAGAGTTAGCTCTGTGGAGCACCAGTCTGCCCCTTTTGCTACAACCCTAAGAGCCCAGTTAGGAGTAAAGGAAGAGGCCAGACACAGAGCGAGTTGTGTTAGATGTGGTGACCCTAACCACTCTCAAAGGGATTGTCCTTGGAGACCCTTAGCAGCAACATCCCACAAGTACCTAAACAGCGGGGAATGGACTGAGTTGTACCAAGGGTGCCCTGGGCGAAGCAGAAGTCACGCCATGAGCATCGCATTGCTTGCTGTCATGCTGCTCGCGATCCTCCTCTCTGCCACCCACTTTCACGAGCAAGAGAGGAAGCAGTTTGAGGCAAGCCACAATGTGCCAACAACCAGTCCCAAAAATACCCCTGTATTTTGCACTCCCAAGAAAAGTGAGGAGCGGACGATGCTGCAAATGTTAAAAGCAGTAAAAGCAGTCATAAAACCAATGGGAGTGTTGCAGCCAGAACTGCCTTCACCAGCTATGTTCCCAACAAATTGGTCACTAGTGGTAATTGATTTAAAGGACTGTTTCTTTATCACCTTCCTATACCCTGAGGATGCACCAAGGCTTGCCTTTTCCATCATGGCCTTGAACAATGCACAGCCCATGCAAAGCTATTGCTGGGTTGTCCTTCCTCAGGGAAGGCAAAATAGCCCGACGAGATATCAAACAACCACGATACCCCATTACACCATTATGCAGATGACATACTAATAAGAACGGCCACAGGAAATAAACTGCCATTTACTCTTACTACTCTAATCAAAGCTGTCCAAGATGCAGGGTTACAGGTTGCTCCAGAGAAGATCCAACCATCACAATCCTGGACTTACCTTGGATGGGAAATCATGGAGCCAGAAACTTCTCCACAGCCACTGCAGTTCAAGGTAAAAAACATCTTAACTTTACATGAGTTGCAAAAACTTCTGGGAGCCATCAGCTGGTTAAGGCCTGTTTTAAGCATAACCCCAGAGGGGTTATACCCTCTATTTGAGCTGCTAAAGGGAGACTCCAATCTAACGTCTAACAGGTCTCTGACAGCAGAGGCAAAGCAGGCGTTAGACATTTGTGCCAAGGCAATAGAGGGCAGACAAGGCAGAAAGACAAATCCCGAACTGCAAATCTGCCTGGTCCTTGTTCCCAGCAGGTATCAACCATTTGCCGTTTTGTTTCAGTGGGATCAGACTGAGAAAGACCCATTGCTAATTCTGGAGTGGCTGTTTCTTCCCCACACACCACCTAAAACTGTGTGGACTGCTAATGAGATGTTTGCAAAGCTTGTCATTAAAGGCAGAGGACAACAGCAGGAACTAGACGGAAGGGATCCTTCCATCATCTACATTCCAGCTACGAAGGACAACTTGGATTGGATGCTAACTGAGGACGCAGGATTCCAAGCTGCCTTGGCAGGCTTTGATGGTGACATTTCAATCCATCTCCCTAAACACAGATTATGGGCAGAAATCAGTAGTTTACCTTTAAAGGTCACAACCAGATGCAAACATGAATCAGTGAAAGGTCTCACGGTTTTCACAGATGCATCTGGAAGGACACAAAAAGCTGCAGTGACTTGGGTAAACCCTAATACAGGACAAGGGGAACGAGAGGTACAGGCCATGAACCAAGGCTCTGTGCAGGTTCTGGAACTGGTTGCCATTCATATTGCCTTGGGGAAATTTTCTGAACAACCTATTAATATTGTAACTGACTCTTGTTATGCTGCAAGGTTAGTCTCACGTCTCGAAAGTTCGTTTCTTCGAAACGTCTCTAATCCTCATCTGTTATTTGAAATACATTCTATTTTGGGTTCTTGTCAATCATAGAAGGTTTGATTTCTATATAATACACACAAGATCTCACACTGACATGCCAGGGACAATAGCTGACGGGAACCGGGAAGCTGACAAAGCAGCAATGTTTAACACCATACCTAGAGTCTTAGAGCAAGCAAAATTGTCTCACTCATTTTTTTATCAGAACGCACGTTCTCTGAAGAGGCAATTTCAAATAACAATCAATCAAGCTCGAGACATCATCATGTCATGCCCAGACTGTCAGAAAATCACACCCATGCCATCTCAGGAAGGCGTTAACCCTAGAGGGTTAATGGTAAATGAGATCTGGCAAACAGATATCATACACATCTCCAAATTTGGCATATTGAAATATGTACATGTAAATAGATACACATCCACAAAACATAACCGCCACAACACCCACCGGTGAAGAGGTCAAGAGTGTAAAACACACTGGTTTAGTTGCTTAGCAACCCTCGGTACCCCAAAACAGATCAACACTAACAATAAATCAGTTTCACTTCCTATCAAATAGGAAAATTCTCACGTCACAGGCTTTCCACACTAACCCATCAGACAGGCAATTATTAAAAGGGCACATCACACACTGAAACACATGTTACATGAACAACAAAAAAGGGAGGGGAGTCTATGTAGCCCGCAAGAACATCTGTGAAAAGCCATGTATGTTATCAATTTTTTAAAATTGTGACAGTGTTGGAAAGAAGCAGGTATGAAAAGCAACACAGGCCCCAGGCTTGTGCCTTTCCCAAACCACCAGTCATGGTGAGAGATTTAATTTCAGGGCAGTGGATGGGACTGTTAGAGCTCGTCACTTGGGGACGAGGTTAAACCTGTGTGGCTACAGGAAAAGAGCTTAAGTGGATTCCTTCAAGGTGTGTAAGACCCTACTTAAGTACACAACCACAGCAGCAAGAACCAGAGTAACGCAGAAGTTATAAAAGACTTATGTTTATGTTTCAGGTTTACATTTAAGGATGACCAGTGTGGCAAAAAACAGTCTGTAAAGAATCCATGAATGTGTGTATGATGTATGGAATGACGGCTGTCAGTGAATGAGCGTGTGAATGAATAAGAGAGTTGTTTGACTGGACAAACATTAAAACACAAAACACCTCACAAAATAACACTACCTCCGCCACATGGTCACTTTAGGAAAATTTAGTTTGCTAAGCTTAGCCTGTTTCTTAAATAAAGTTGAACTACCCAGTTATTCAAAACCCTCAGATTAATAAAGATTATAAGTCTATGCACAGTTGGGCTAAGGCCTTTAGGTTAATAAAGCTATTTCTCCAAGTTGCACTACCCTTTAGGAATATAAGAAAGTTTTTAAAGGTTTAAAATAGATGTGTAAGAAGCCAAGGTAAGCGATGTGCTGGGTCATTGCAAGTTTTGGTAGTTTACAGTGTACTGTTCTGATTGTTTGCACTGTTGTTTTTACACTGTTTTCGTGACCTTCTTAAATAATTGAGAAGGGGGTGATGTAGGAGGCGTGTCCAAGGTACAGGGGACATACCTGGGCAAAGAAGCCCAAGGGAGCATGCACCTAAATGGATAACCCTATTGGTTAAGGAGGTCACATGGTTCTGGGAGATAAAAGGGAGCGGGAATTTGAAATAAATCTCTTTGTTCACCATCTCAGAAGAGCGTACTCATCCTTCTTTATCATATAAAGGCCAGCAGCGACACGTGTACCCTACAGTGGTGTACGGAGAAAGAGCCCATTTAGTAATCCTGAGACCATGGGTTCAAATCCAGTGCCAGAAAGTTTTGGTTACTGGTTTTTTCTGCCTAATAGTTATCATTATGGGTTGTGTTGAGTCCTGAGAGGAAGAGGTTCCAAAAGGATCTCCTTTAGCCTTGGTTTTGCAGCACTGGAGGCATTTGACTGGCCCTGAAACATCTTTAAAGAGGCAGGAGTTATGCTGGCTATCTATAAATATGTGACCATTGCATAGACTACACAAAGGGGAGATCTGGCCAAAGTTTGGCTCTTTTCAAATGAATACAGTGTTACAGCTCATGTCGATCTTCCATAAGGAGGAGAGGTGAAGTTCTGTATGCTGAATTATTTCTGGCTTCTTTAAATCATCCAGAATGGAAGAGGGAATATAAACCAGAGAAAGCCCTGCCAGAGGTGGAGCTCTCAGAAATGGTTTTAGAGAGAGAAACACCATGATAAATGTGATCCCATCAGTCAAATTTATGTTAATAGCACAACCAACAAGGATTTAGATCTTTTAATTTCTCCGGGGGAATCCCGGGCACCAGCGCTGCCAGAGCAGCTGGGGCAGATGTGAGAGCTGCTGCTGCCACAAATCAGGTGGGCGTTGGGGCAGGGGCTGCTGCAGGGGCTGCTGCCGGAGCAGTGGGAGCCGCCAGAGCTACTGCTGCTGGAGCAGCGGCAGCGGGAGCTGCTGCCACAGGACAGGCAGGGACCGGATGCCTGGTGGATACCACAGTAGGAGCTGGGACCACAGGTCCTGGGGGGAGTAGCGCTGGAGCAGGGGCCACCGAAGGTCAGACAGATGGGACAGGGATCGCGGCAGGTGCAGACGCAAGCTCAGACCACTCCGCGGCTGTGACTGCCACAGACACGGACCGCCCCGCACTAGAACACTCTGTGGCTACAAGCAGTGCCGACTCGGTGAATCTGAAAAGGCTGGTATAAGGAACTGCTCAGAGACTTTTGGATCTTTTGAGCAGCAAAGGTATTTATTGTCGATGTGGTTCGCACCACAGAAAACTTGCTCGAAGGTTTCACACAAAATCAGGGGGTTTTATACAATTTTCATATATGGTTAAATGCATATTCATATGATTACAACATCTATCTATACATATTAATAACAGGCGGAGCTTAGGGCGGTGCTTCTCTTGGCCCTCAATTTTGGTGGGGGTTCCACTCTTCATCCCGTGTGTTGGGGGTCTTCTCTCATTTTCATCAACCTGACCTTTCTACCTTTCTATTGTTCTCTACCCACTCACTGAAGCTTGGAGAAAGCCCTGGCTCCAGGCCCATTTCTCCTATTCAAATGTCAACCTTATCTTACTGTATCCTAATTTATTACCTCTAGGCCTATTGTATATTGCCTCTAGCATTCTTCTAAGTTTTGGTCCAGTAAGTAGAACAGAACAAGTCTTGGTAGCACAGTCCGATTAGATGTTGGGGGGGGGTTTCTTAGCAGACCTGGATTTCTCAGTTAACTCTTTTGGGCCTAGTTTCTTGTTTCATTGGCTACCCACGATACCTCGGCAGCTACAGGCAAAGTGGCTGCCACTGCAGGCGAAGGAGCGGAGAGGGCGCTTACAGGCACTGGCCCCCCCCCCCCGATCGACACAGGTGCTTTGGTCTCTGCCATTATGGGTGGAACCAGAACCATCTCTTCCATGTTCCAACTTCCAGTCCCCTACAGACCTTACCCCCCCACCAGGTATACTGGGGACAGGGTCATTCCAATTGCCACCCCGGTATGCAGGCTTTCCCATTCTGGAAGGGGGGAGAAGACACCCCCTACTTGCATTTCTGATTTATGACCCTGTCTCAGTTTAATGAGACTGAAGTGTTTTGCTAAGGAGGATGAGTTATGAGGTAGACCAAACTGCTCTCTCTAAGCAATTGCAAATCCAAAATTAAGAGGTTCCACTCGAGGAAGTATGGAAAAAGGAAAAATAACAGCCCTTTATGAAAGGATATATGTGTATTGGCAGAACAACAAAAGGACACAAAAACAACCAAACAATAATCCTGTACCCAAAAGTCCCCTTCAAAAAGGAAACAGTTCGATACTTCCCGTCCTTTGGCGGAATTCTAATCATGATTGGCAGGAGGCGCTGTTGGATCACTGGAGGAGCGGAGCCTGCAGTGCTCTGTGTTGGTCAGCAGGGGGTGCTGTTGGGCTCTGGTGGTCACTGCATGGGGCCCCAGTGTGCAGGAGAAACTAACAATGGAGGTTCCCCCCCACCAAGAAGGGGAAGGGGAAAAGGGGAAAGAAGGGCAGGTTCTTCCCACAAAAAACTCACACTGTCTGCGGCTGGCTGTGACCAGGTTCCCTCCTCAAACCACTGCCAAAACACAGGAGTGGAGGAGGGAAAAGGGTGACTCTCTCCTCAAAAAATTCCTCTGCAGGTGAGCCAAACCTCTCTGATGAAGTTCAAGCAGGTCTGAGCTGGGGGCAGAGCAGGGCGCAGGCAAGCTGAGGCCAAAAAACAGTCAGATGACCAGGCCAAGAGCAAAATGGCTCTGGAGCCTTTTCAACACACACCTTGCCTAAGTTAAGGCAAAAGTGAAGTGTCCCATTTCTGAGGAGAGAAGAAAAAAACTCATCACCCCCCCTGCAGTTTTAGGAAGGACCATCAGCTTGGAATGCAGGTCTGCCAGTTAGTTCTTTTGTATGGGTCAATTACCCCTTTGCCCTCCCTCATTCAACATCTTTCTTTTACTGCAGGGCAGGGGAAAGAAAAATTCCTACTTGGATTTTTAGAACAAGTAAACCTATGACAGACCCATACCATGGAGGTTCCCCGAGGAGGAGGAAGGCACCCCTGGCCTCTGAGAGGAGGCAAAGGCGGAGCCTTCCCCTCTCTGACCCCTCAAGCATGAAAGTCAAAACTATAGATAGTGATTTCACTGACACAGATACAGATGCCTCTGGGGATGACTCAGATAGCACCTCAGAAGCTCATGGTGGGGGTCCTGTAGTAATATCGAAAACAAAAGGAAAAACCTCTGCTGCATCTGCGAGGGGAAGGGGGAGAAGGATACTCGAGGTTCTGTTGGATCCAAGCCCTGTGGCCAGGAAAACTAGAACTAAAAAGGGAAAAACTGTCATAGAGGCTCCCCTGAGACAGACCATGAGTAACCAGGGACCAATTTTGATAAGGGTTCCTTTTTCTCTGCTTGAGTTACAGCAATGGAAAGCCTCGGTTGGGGAATATAGAGAGAATCCAGAGAAGGTAGCTAATTGTGTAGAAAGAGCAATAAAATCACAAAATCCAGACTGGTATAATGTAGAGGCTATAATGGATACATTACTTGATAGCACAGAGAAAGAAATGGTTAAGTGAGCTGCCTGAACTGTGATTGAGGCACTACTAGCATCTGGAAAATTCACAGGGGAACTCAAGGATATATTCCCTTTAGAGGATCTGAAATGGGATCCCAATTTTACCAGAAAAAATGGAAACATTGAAACACTATCAGGATTGGGTGATGTATGTTTTAAGACATGCTATTCCAAAAAACAGTAAATTGGTCAAATATTGTATGAGGTGAAACGAGACAAAAATGAATCCCCGACAGACTTCTTGAATAGGTTAAAAGAGGCTATACGAAAATATACAGATGTGGACTTCAATTCACAGCTTGGGAAAACACACTTGGTCTATTTGTTCATAGGTCAGTCTGCAGACAATATAAGGAAAAAGCTGCAAAAGTCAGATGAGAGGGAAGAGATAGGTAAATTATTGGATATAGCTTGGACAATGTATCGGAACAGGGATCAGAAAGCCAAGGCAAAAGTGTTTGAAGTGATGGCAGATAACTGCCACACACGTCACAAATGCAGTAACTTCCATGAACACCGCAAATACAATGTTGATATTAATAACCATGGGTGTTGTAAATGTAAATGACAGCATGGTAAGGGGAATGATTGAAAAAAGGGTACCTCTCCCTCTCTGGACCACGACTGGTGTGCTTCCTGCAAAAAGAAAGGACACTGGGGAATGTCCAGAGTTGAAGAAAAGTGAAAACCCAGTCCCTCAACTGGCTGTGGACCAGGACGGACAGAGTGACTGAAGGGGACCAAAGGATTCTTCCCCATCAAAACCTCTGGTTGTAGCTAAGCTGAAGGGAGAAGAAATTGAGTTCTTGGTGGATACAGGTGCAGCATATTCTGCGTTAAATACTTTGGAAGGGAAACTGAGTCCTGACACTGTAAAAGTGGTTGGTGCTACAGGGGTAAGCAAAACAAGGCCTTTCTTTAAGCCTTTGAAATTCAAATTGGGAAAGCACTGGGTAACTCATCAATTCCTCTATATGTCAAACTCTCCTAAACCTTTACTGGGTAGGGATCTATTGGAGAAATTAGAAGACGAAATTAAATTTTGCAAAGGGGGGAGTATAAAAGTCATAATTCCTGACACCAAATATATCGAGGCAACTACCTTTTTCATACAGGAGAACCACGGAGAGAACCACAGAGAGATCCCTGCAGAGATTGAGAATGCTGACATCCCTATAGTGTGGGCTAGCAATTGTCCTGGGAGGTCCAAACAAGCAGAACCTGTATCCCATGCATAAAGACAGTCAAGAGCTTTTTGCTTTTGAATGGGAAAATCCTGAGACAGGGAGAAGAACTCAACTCACCTGGGCAGTTCTACCCCAACTGACAAAAGAACTGGAGGACTGGAGAAGCCAGAAGGAGTTGTCCTGCAGTATGTGGACGATATACTAATTGCTACCAAAAATTGGGATGAGTGCATCCAGCTCACTGTAAGTCTTTTAAACTTTTTGGTACTAAGTGGGTATAGAGTCTCAAAAGAAAAGGCACAGATTGTAAAGGAAACAGTCTTCTATTTGGGGCTTGAGATCTACCATGGACATCAACGACTCAGCACAGACCGGAAAGAAACCATCTGTCGTCTTCCAGAGCCCCACACTGTATGAGAAATGCAGGCTTTCCTAGGAATGGTAGGATGTGTTGCCTGTGGATACCTAACTATAGGTTACTAGTTGAACCCCTATATGGAGCACTAAAAGCAGCGAAGGAAGGAGTCATGGCATGGACAGATGAAACCAGGGCCGCATTTAAACAGCTGAAACATTCTTTAATGTCAGCTCCAGCATTGGGACTGCCAGACTTAACTAAACCTTTTGAACTGTTCACATATGAGCAACTGAATGTCGCTCTGGGGGTATTGTCACAGACCCTTGGAAACCAGAGAATGGCTGTGGTCTACTTCTCCAAACAGCTAGACAGTGTTAGCCAAGGGTGGTCCGGGTGTTTGAGAGCTATAGCAGCAACTGTTATCCTGATCCAGGAGGCCTGAAAATTCACCCTTGGGCAGCGCATTGTCGTGTATGTATCCTATGTAGTCCAAGCTGTGCTTGAGCAAAGGGGGGCCACTGGTTGTCCCCAAGCAGAATGCTTAAATATCAAACTGTGTTGTTGGAACAGGATGACATTACCCTGAAAACAACATCTATTGTAAACCCTGCTATGTTTCTGTCCTCAACATTGTCTGACAGTGTGCCCGAGCATGACTGTTTGCAGACCATTGAGGAGGCCTATTCCAGCAGATCAGACCTGAAGGACGTGCCTCTGGAAAACCCAGATTGGGAACTGTACACAGATGGAAGCAGTTTCATGCGGGATGGTAAGCAAATGACAGGGTACACAGTGACAACCAAGGACGAGGTAATCGAGGCAAAGGCCTTGCCAACAGATGTGTCATCCCAAAAAGCGGAACTGACTGCACTGACAAGAACTCTAGAACTGAGCGAAGAAAAGAAGGTAAATATATGGACTGATTCTAAATATGCATTCCACGTTGTACACACCCATGGAGCCATCTGGAAAGAGAGAGGGCTACTAACTGCCCAAGGCAGTGAGATCAAACATGCTGACCAAATCCATGCACTCCTGAAGAGTATTTGGAAACCTGAGGAGGTGTCTATCATGCATTGCAGAGCTCATCAAAAGAGGAAAACAATTTCCAAATTGGGAAATCATTTTGCCGACCAGGTGGAAAAAGAGGCAGCAGGAAAAGGTACCCTAGCAGTAATATCACAGAAGGAAATCAATCTGACAGGGTTCACCCCAAAATATGGTGAGGAAGACCACCAGTTAATTAAGTCCCTTAATGCTCAAATCAAAGAAAGTGGATGGGCGGTTACACCTACAGGACAGGTTATGATCACATCCCAACTCCTTAGGGAGGGACACATTTTATTTCAACAGTAGTGAAGGAGGTTTGTCACATCCTGGGAATTGTTTGGGACTTGCATACTCCCTACAGACCTCAGGCAGGTGGCAAAGTCGAACGGATGAATGGTACTCTTAAAATGCAAATTGGCAACATTTGTCAGGAAATATCTATGTCATGGGTTCAGGCTTTGCCTATAGCTTTGCTGAGAATTCGTATACAACCAAGGCAGAGATAACATAAGTCCTTATGAAATATTATATGGGAGACCATATCAAGCTCCGCATATTCCAGGGGACATTCACAGGAGGGGGAAAATTGACTTACAAAAGTATTTAATGGCTCTAGGCTCTACTTTACAGAAACTCCAGAGATTCGTTGAGTTATCCAGACCCATAGGATTGGACACCTCTGCTCATCAACTCCAGCCTGGAGACTGGGTCTACGTTAAATGGTGGGACAGTGATCCTTTGCGAGCCAAGTGGAGAGGACCATTCCAAGCCCTGCTGACCTCCCTCACTGCAGTCAAAGTCGCTGGCAAAGGACCCTTGTTTCATTACTCCAGAGTTGAGAAAGCTTCAGTTCCTGGAACAACTAGCAAATCGGAGCCTGATATGGATGAAGAATATGTGGCTTTGACTGTTTCTTCCATATATATTATCTGTACAGTCGGTAACTATGACTCAGGTTTGGAACCAAAAACTACATGTGACCCTAGTCCAAAACATATCTAAAATCCTTCGCAAAAATGACTGCTGGATTTGTACTCAAATGCCAGCAATTGATGATGAGGATAGCAACTGGCCTTTAATTGGTATTTTGTTGAATGAGGCATACTTTGGCTTGACCCCTGGACCTGAGAAAATCCCATGGCTTCCCACCCCGGGAACCTGGATACAGATTACTAAGGCCTACTTGCTGATAGCCTTAAGCAACATAATTCCTGATCAAGAAAATTATGCAGTTTCCTGCATGGTTGTTAATGTCACAAGAAAGGTCATTCTCCCTCCCTATTGTAATAAAGTCAGATCCAAAAGAGGGCTAACACTAGAAGCTGTAATAAGACTGGCACCGACACCCTGGAGATTGATTCCCCGCACGGTTCAGGGTGGTATTGAATCCGTGAAAATGAAACCTGGAAAGTTTTGCCCTTTGATAAAGATCAGGTCTGTGCCCTTGGGGCAGTAATCCCAAACATAACGGTACTCGACCAAATTTACGAACAAAGAGAATGAGTAAGAACTTATCCAAAAAGGGTAAAAAGAACCAACAATCCCCTTGTTGAACGTCCTATGATTTTTCATAGTGTGATGTCTAAGTTTAATAATATTACAACTTT
Organism: Corapipo altera; assembly: GCF_003945725.1. Lineage (NCBI taxonomy): Eukaryota > Metazoa > Chordata > Aves > Passeriformes > Pipridae > Corapipo > Corapipo altera. The sequence goes on along the minus strand of NW_020885013.1, from coordinate 131,958 downwards.
GAAATTAGGAGGCTTCAAGTGAAAAGTGTGGAAAAGGAAAAAAAAACAACCAAAAACCAGTTCTTTATTAACAAACCCGAATAAACAACAAATGGTGCATACAAAACTTTCAAAAGAAACAAAACAAACTGCCAATTCCCCAGGTGGGGGGGAAAAACCCGCGGCAACCAAGGGGCCAAGGGTAAATTGTCCTCAGCAGCTCAACAACTGCTCACAGCCATGTGAGCGACCAGCGATGGGTCCCCCTTCTCACAGGCACAGTCTCAGGTCAGGCAGCTCTGATAATGCAGTCTCACGCCCCAAAGGACAGACTACCTCTCTCTGAGATGGGCTGGTCTCTCTCTCTCAGTTGCTCTCCACACAGTATCTGACAGGGAAAAGAAAAAAACCTTCCCCCTCAGGAAAAAAACAGAGGAGTTGGTCAAAAAAAACCCTGAAAGCAGCTCCTGCTCTGTCCGTTGGTGGAAAAAAGCCAATCCTCTGGACAAAGGGCTTCCAAGGCATGGCCCTGGCCTGCTCTTTAGAGGGAACCTCACCCCATCCCAGAAGAAACAGGTGTGGGGGGGAGGCGACACTGGGGAAAAAAATTCCAACGTCTCTTTTCAAACCTATGACATGTGATTAGGGTCTGTCTCAGTTTAATGAGACTAAAGTGTTTTGCTAAGGAGGATGAGTTATGAGGAAGACCAAACTCCTTCCTCTAAGCAATTGTAAATCCAAAATTAAGAGACTCCAATTGAGGAAGTGTGGAGAAAGAAAAGATAACAGCCCTTTATTAAAGGATATATGTGTATTGGCAGAACAACAAAAGAACACAAAAACAACTAAACAATAATCCTGTACCCAAAGTCCCCTCCAAGAAAAAATAGTTCAGTACTTTCCACCTTTTGGCACAATTCTAACCACAATCAGGAGGGGGCGCTGTTGGATCACTGAAGGAGCAGAGCCTGCAGTTTCTTGGTGGTGGTCAGCAGGGGGTGCTGTTGGGCTCTGGCAGTTGCTGCGTGGGGGCCCTGGTGCGCGGGAGAAGACGAAAAATGAAGATCTCACCCCCCCGAGAAAGGGAAGGGGAAAAAGGGGCTCTTCCCACAGACTCACACTGTTGGCAGCTGGCTCCAGCTGGGACTCCCCCAAAGGTTCCTTCGCAGAAGGGTCAAGCCTCTCTGATGCAATCGGAACAAGTCCAGGCTGGGGGGCAGGACAAGGCGCAGGAGAACGGAGGAGAATTGGGGCCAGAAGCAGCCAGATGAAGCCACCAAAAAACAAAACAAATGTCTTCAAAAGAAACATGAGTTATTGTTCATCACTTACAGGTCAGCTCATGGAAGCAGAGAAGTTTGACATCTTAACTGAGGGTATAAATTGTCAGAAGGAAATATAAAATTCATAAATATTATTCTTAGCATATGGTTGGTGTTTTGGAAAGGCTAAAAAGCACTTTGTTTAAAAGTTTCTTACAGTTCTTTTACTAATCCAATATTCTTCAGGCAAAGGGTTAACGGTAGTTGAGGGTCAGCAAAAGGAAGTCTGCATTATAGACGCATGCCTAGCATTGATGTCTTAAATACATATTATATAGATTTTAGTATAGCTTTTAGTACTTTTAGTAGTGCTTTTGCTAAGTACCTTTGTGTTGAATTTCTGAAAATACTGTTTAACTTTCTTGCCAAGGATTCCAATGGATAAATGTCGGAGGGCAGAAATTGTGTGAACAATTTCTATTGCATTTCTGAGACCTTCACCTTGGCATGGCTGGGTGCAGACAGTAAAAAGATACTGCGACACTAATATGGCTGCAGGCCTTGTGCCAAGGTGAAGGAGGAGTTGTTCTGGCAGGAAAACAAGTTTTATGGACACCTGTTGTTATCCAATTAGTACTGTACACCACAGTATGTTTTCCTTATGTATCCAATGTAACCTGGGGAAGAATCACGTCTCTGTGCCACAGGCAGCATATAAGCTGCCTTTCCTCTAATAAAGGGGACATTTTTGCCAATCATATTGATTCGTGTGCAATTCTGTCCGAGCCTCTCCGCCAATAGATAAAGACTTTTAGAACATCTTGTCTGTAGAAGATGTACTTAGAAAAAAGACATAACAGCTTGATATAACTGAGTCAAAGCTGTTCAGAGACCTCAGAAACCTTGAAGTTGTTCCAAGAAGGACAGAGATTATGATGAACAGTAGGATGAGGATGAAGGGGTGGTCTTTTGTGACCTCTGACTCAAATTCAAGAGGCATGTTGATGGTGGTACTAAGGGAGGGACGGTTTTGGAAGTGAGTGTAACAGTATTAGGTAATGCTTTGAATTGTTAATTAGGTAACTAAATAAAATCAAGAGGCTTTTGTAAATCTGCGTGCACACCTTTGAAGAAATTAGATTCTCATGCATCCGATGTCATAATAATAAAAGGAATGCTGCTTGTTAAAACTCACAAATTGAGTTTTAGGCATTTAAAGAGTCAATTTTAGGCATCAGCGTCAGACCTAAGGATGTATTAGACATTATATCAGGAAGAATTTGATGAATTTATTTTTTAAGGAATTTTTCTGTCTCTCTTGCTTAGTACTGTTCCCTGGAGCTCTGTAAAGGAGTTGCTGGTAGTAGCCAAGCCAAGAAACTATTTAGACTCCCTCGGTTTTGGTGACTTCACATGCACTTTCTTTTATGGTTACTCCTTCTTTCCAGAGCTTGCATGAGCACAAGTCTTATGAGGAGTGGCTGAGGGAGCTAGGGGTGCTTAGCCTGGAGAAAAAGAGGCTGAGGGGGGACCTTATCGCTCTCTACAACTACCTGAGAGGAGGTTGTAGCCAGGTGAGGGTCAATCTCTTCTCCCAATTAACAAGTGATAGGACAAGAGGAAATAGCCTCAAGCTGTGCCAAGGGAGGTTTAGATTGGATATGAGGAGAAATTTCTTTACCAAAAGGGTGGTCAAACACTGGAACAGGCTGCCCAGGGAAGTGGTAGAGTCACCATCCCTGGAGGGATTTAAAAGACATGTAGATGTGGCACTTAGGGACATGGTTTAGTGGTGAGTTTGGCAGTGCTGGGTTAATGGTTGGACTTGATGATCCTAGAGGTCTTTTTCAATCTAAATGATTCTATGATTCTATGATAGTACCTATGCTTGATGTCCCCCGTTGAATTCACTGCCACCTCAGTCAACAACCATGTTATTTTTATGACATTTTTTATGAACTTTTGGTGTCAGTGCTGCTTCTCCAGGAGCAGGGTGATGTCCCGGGGACACAAAGCTGCTCTGGTCCATCTGGGAGGCAGTATCTACCATCACTCCAATGACGCTCTGGTGCCTTGGTGATTAGGAGCTTTCTCCAATGAAACAAATGGAAGTCGATTGAGTTGGAAGTACATTATTAATAAAGGGGAAACCTATGAGAAGTGTTTTTAACACCTAAAGTGAAACTTGTTCTGTCAAGAGACTGAAGGCTTTTACCTTTGTTCCTTTTACATATTCTGTGAATTTTTAATGCCCATTAAACTAGAATGCACTTTAATAAATACTAAATTTTGTACCATGCCAAAAAGGTATGAGTTGATGACATAATGGCATGTCTGCATTGTAGGAGGCGTGTCTAAGGGCACAGGGGATGTGCCGAGGTAACAGAGCCCAAGAGAGCATGCCCCGACATAAGTAACCTGGTTGGTTAAAGAAGTCACATGGTGTTAAGGAATAAAACCGCGCCGAGTTTGAAATAAAGCCTCTTTGACCACACCACCGCACGAGGAGCATTCATTCCTTGTTATACAAGGGTAGCCTGCTACATATGGTAACCCGAAAGGGACATTTTCGCTTATATTAAGCCAATTATCCTGGACTCTTTTAGCTTATATTAAGCCACATATTCTCCTGAATCAGGAAATTAGTCGGTGGTTCCGGGATCGTCTCAATTCTCGGAGACGGGAGCCTTTACCGCAAAAAACCTTGACGTCAATAAAGCCGTGGTCTCAGTAGTGTCTGAGAAACGGAAAGTTAATTTAGGAGCTCCAAAAATATTAGGAAAGTGCACGAGAGAAGAGAAGAAAGAAGTTAAAGAAGAAGCCGAGAAGTCAGAGCAGGCAACCGGAGAGAGCGGAGAGGGTCCAACGCAACATCAAATGCGGTGAGTCCAGCTGGAAGGCACCCCGCACGCGTAAGACTGCTCCCTGAACGGCAGCGTGCCTGCAGCTCGGAGACCCGAGCCGCAGAGCACCTTAAGATCGTCAGGGAAAAGCCTGTCGGTCCCCCGTGTGTCGGCCATCTGGTAAAAGCGGCCTTGCCGCTGCCGACTGCTGCGGCAGGACCACGTGCGAGAAGCAGCTTTGCTGCTGCCGCCTCTTAACATCTCCAGCCACCGCCGGGCCCTCACGGAGCCCCGTTTCAGTTTCTGTTCAGCAGAAACTACCGGGGCTCCCCGCCTACTTGCCGCCTCCGACCAGCTCCGCGCCGAGTTTAAAGGCGCCGCTGTGACCCTGCAACCCTTCCCCCCGCCCGTACCGCAGTCTACAACCGCGGGGAAACGGTCGAGCCACGCACGTGCGCTGGTCGCCCCCCCGCGCCGCAGCAGGGACTCGCGCCGAGAGTATCCATCTAACGGAGCCCACTACCCCTGCCAAAACCACGCCACGCTCAATAGCCACGTGGAAAAGCAGAACTGCGCCGCGACCCCCGACCGCAGCACCCGACCGGCACTCGCTGCCACGTGACTGAGCCGCCGCCGCTGCCGCACCGAACCGCCGCCGCCGCGAACGCCGTGCTCGCCCGAGCCAGACCCGCGCGTCGAGGACGCCCACGCCGACCCTGCCCCGCGCCCGTCGTTTGCAGCCGCATCGAGGAGCCCAGCCGCCCCCCCGCCCGCCATCGCCGTCGCCCACCGATCCTGCCCCGCGCCGAACCGCCGCCGCGCGCCCCTCCACGCCACAGCCGCAACAGACCCGGACCCCGCAGAGACGCTGAGAGAAAAAAAAACGCAGAGAAAAGACTGCCAGATAAACAAAACTGCTACACAAAGGACTCAGAACACGTAGATAAGGTAAACACAGACACTTGTTTCCATAGAAACCTCTTGATACATTGAAACGAAACACACACACACAGGCGATTGCCAGTTTTTGCAATATAAAGCAGTTTACTCGGTTATAAACTCTGCCTGCACAAAGCACACAGGGAAGAACAAAAAACCCACACCGCACCCCCTGCACACACTGCTGGTAGCAGCACAACACAACATAGTAATAGAAACTCAGGGAACACACCGGGACGAAAGGAATAAAACCGCGCCGAGTTTGAAATAAAGTCTCTTTGACCACACCACCGCACGAGGAGCATTCATTCCTTGTTATACAAGGGCAGCCTGCTACACTGCATAGCACATGAAGAACATGACAGAGTGCACACTGATGACAAAATACTTATTGATATAGGGAGAAAAGGAATAAAAGAAAAATAAAAGCAGCTCAGAATGTGTTCATGAAAATGAAATCTCTGCCTTATGTGGCTTAGGTAATGGGAACTTTTCTAAAGCATTAAACATGACCTCCCAAGTGTGATCATTCCATGAACCCAAATGTCAGCTTCCAGTCACTAGGTGACATTCAAAACAAATTTTCCCACTTACTGCAAAAGAGTAACTGCTGGTTAACTCCCCTTGAAATCCTGAGAGAACTCAGACTCCAGACATGGTCCCACTTCTCTCACACTCCTTTGACAGCCCATGGCTTGGACAGGTGCACTCTTCACTGGGTAAAAGCTGACTGGTTGACCAGGCCCAGAGAGTGGAGGTGAATGGTGCTACACCCAGTTGGTGGCTGGTCACTAGTGGAGTTCCCCAAGGCTCAGTATTGGGGCCAGCCCTGTTTAATATCTTTATCAATGATCTGAATCAGGGGATAGAGTGCATCCTCAGTAAGTTCGCAGATGACACTAAGCTGGGTGGGAGTGTTGACCTGCTGGAGGATAGGAAGGTTCTGCAGAGAGATCTGGACAGGCTGAATCGATGGGCCAAGGCCAATGGCATGAGGTTCAATAAGGTCAAGTGCCAGGTCCTGCGCTGGGGTCACAACAACCCCATGCAGCACTACAGGCAGGGGGCAGAGTGGCTGGAAAGCGGCGCAGCAGAAAAGGACCTGGGGGTGTTGGTCGACAGCTGGCTGAACATGAGCCAGCAGTGTGCCCAGGTGACCAAGAAGACCAATGGCATTCTAGCTTGTATCAGCAATAGTGTGGTCAGCAGGACTAGGGCAGCGATTGTCCCTCTGTACTTGGCACTGGTGAGGCCACACCTCGAGTACTGTGTCCTGTTCTGGGCCCTTCACTTCAAGGAAGACATTGAGGTGCTGGAGCGTGTCCAGAGAAGGACAATGAAGGCAGTAAAGGGTCTAGAGAGCAATGTGAGTTAGATCTCCCATTTCACAGTAATTATTTGCTAAGAAAATGCAGGATATCTTTCCTAATACATACACACAAATATTTATTTATGACCTACTGCTAACACACATGCTCACTTTGCATCCTGTGTTGTTTCCCACAGTGAAAGGGAGCAGGAGTACCAGGGTGTGCTACAAAACTGATAAGCTCCATTATGCAGATCAGGATCATGGTTTTAAGTGCTGTTATTTTTAGTTGACATTTATTCATGATTGAACTATGGGCTAAGCAACAGACTTAAGACCTGAATACACCTAATGCCTCTTGATCGCTCTCTTCCTCAACAAAGGTCAAGATAAGCAATCTGAAAACATTCACTATATTTAGCTGTACATACATTAGGTATGTATACATAAGAAAAAACCACCATTGTCTGAGCTGCAGGGAAGTGAGTAAAAGGTTGCTTCAGTCCTCATTTTTCCAAATAATATCCTTGTGTTTCAACTGCCTCCCTCAGAGCACTTCAGCTGAAGATGGTTATTTCTAGGAGGTAGGAACAATCTCTCTGCCAGGGTCTCTTGTACTTTGGAGCACTTCAGTATGTTACGGCAAAAGGCAAGGGTGGCTTGAAAATTAATTAGCAATTAGCTGCAAAGCTGATCTATAAATTCTCAGGATTAAACTCCACAGTTTTGCACATTGTAATTATGTGTAGACAATGTCAATCCAGATGCAACAGATCCATAATTCCTCCACATATTTTCTAAGCTTGCCAGGCACAAGCCAACTCCTATCCTATTTGCACCTGGAATCCTGTGCTTAGTTTTGGGTTCCTCACTACAAGAAACACATTAAGGCAATGGAGCATGTCCAGATAAGGGCAATGGAGCTGGGGAAGGGGCTGGAGCACAAGTCTGATATGGAGCAGATGAGGGAGCTGGGGGTGTTTATCCTGGAGAAAAGGCTGAGGGGGGACATTATCACTCTCTACAACTACCTGAATGGAGGTTGTAGCTAGGTGGGGATCGGTCTCCCAATTAACAAGTGATAGGACAAGAGGAAATGGCCTCAAGCTGTGCCAGGGGAGGTTTAGAGTGCTGCCCAGGGCAGTGGTGGAGTCACCATTTCTGGAGAGATTTAAAAAGACATGTAGATGTGGCACTTGGGGACATGTTTTAGTGGTGGGCTTGGCAGTGCTGGGTTAACGGTTGGACTCATTGATCTTAGAGGTCTTTTCCAACCTAAACGATTCTATCCAGAAGCCACTTCTCTGAATTGGCTTTGTCCAAGCCAGCATGTGTTGGAAAAATGTCCTTTCAGCAGGCAATATTAGTTGGTCTATGCAGCTAGACAGCTTCCAGCTCACAGTTGGGAGCTTAGCAATGCAAACAGCCATGGAGCATATTGTGCAGGCAAAGTAACTGGGTAGGGCTGCTCCCACCCATCCAGACATGCCCAGAGAGTCATTAAAGACATAGATTAAAGCTTTCTCCTTTATTTAGCTGCTGAAATTCCTCAGAGTTGCCAGTTATTGTGTAACTATAGCTTTAGTCTGATCTGAATATGAGTTTGTTAAGCTTTAGAATAGCTTCCCCTGAAAACCTCAGAGACTGAAGTGGGAAGACCTGAGGAATTGTGAGACTCCTAGGAGAGAGGTACAAGGACAGAGGGCACAAAGACTCACAAGGTCATTTCTGTATGAGGGAAATTCCTAGTGCTCATCATCACTGGCTGTGCAAAGGAAGGATGTTATTTGCATTTACAAATTAATGCATGACATTACAGATACCAAGGTCAGTGTCACCGACTTTTCTCCATGCAGGAGTAACAGGTTCTGACCAAACTGCTGCTCAGCAAAAGGATTTTCAAAAAAATAACAAAACCCAGTAGGTATAAGTGGGCAGTGTAGAAGAATTATGTGCTAGACTGTGTCCACTTGGTAACCCTGTCCCCAAACTCAAGTCTTCCAGAGGAAATGTAAGTGCTCCAAGTCACACTGCAAGCATCATTAAAACTGGAAGTATTTGACTGCTTGGTGAGGACTTACAGAGCTTGGCACTTGTCAAAAAATGTTGATCTGTTGATTTAAGTGGCAATACAAACATTTAATTTTGAATGCTGTATATCATTAATGCAGAAAATTTAAACTTGATGGAATTTCACTCCAGAAACAACATTTCTGTAAATCATAGCCCAACACGCAAGCCAATCTAGCACAGTAACTGATAAAACTTTCATTTTTTTGTAAGCAGTGAATTTATTTAGTGATCGCTCTACATCAAGAAGGAATCTCTGTAGCCTCTTAACATAAGAACTTTTCATTATCTGCATGTATGTATAAGTTGTCATAGAAAAAGCCAAAGTTCCAGTGTTTCTCTGTATTCACAGCATCACAGTGTAACAAGGACAGAACCTGAAGGGCTGGATTTTGATCCAACAACTCCTCTGGTGTTACTTAGGCTATTCCCGTACTGTGGTTCAGGACTCAAACTCTAGACCAATCTCTCACAAAATAATTCAGTCTGAGTGACTAAATACATGCCATCTCAGGGACATGGAACTGTAGGAAAGACTAGTATATGCAGCCAACTGGACAATTCCCAATGGGAGCCATCGCCAATGGCCATGCATACTCAGTGTGCCTTATCAGATGATATTTTCCTAAAGTTACCATGAAAGAAGTGGGGCTTGAGATGCTCTGGCTCTCTTATCACAGAGAAGGAACAAAAGCGGTTTTGCAGAAAGCAGACACTATTTAAAATATACCTTGCATAACAGAAGCAAAAATCATCCTGTGATTAAAAAACACACATAACTGTCATTTACAAACTTACCTACTTACATAGATTTCCTTATTGCAGTATTTAAACATCCCACTGCCATTAATGGATTTTAGCTTCACAAAACCTGTCAAGTTGGTAAATCACTCATGAGATTTGAGAGATTTTCAGAAGGGAACAGAGGGATCTGCTCAGGATTATATAGAAAGCTCATCATCATGTTGACCAAACTTACAAGTCCTGAACTGATTTTCACTAGGTTGATTAATTCTTTACTAAAACCCCAGAAATTTATCTTTATACCATTTTATATAGACCCATAGGGAGGTGCAGAACACTAGAGAAAGAAGAATAAATTAATAAAAAGAAGAATGATCAAAGTTTGGTTACAGCATAAGTAAACAACAGATGGAGAGGTGAGACTGCATCTTCGAGATAAAATTTTAATTCCTCTACACCCTTTAATTTAATAACTAATCACGAAAACTCACCTAAACATTTAGCAGAAATCAGGAATTTAAATTAAAACATGGTAATCCACAAATGTAATCCCTTATAATTCGCTATTGATAGGAGAAATGAGGTTCTGACATTATGAATATAACGGGTATGTATGTAATTGACTGGAAGAGTACACTTTAATTGATAAGGTCTTGAGCACTTACTCTTAGCCTGTCTTTGGGCAAAGCAACAGCTCCTTGCTTGATGATTTCCAGAACTCGCTCCACTGACAGCTCAGCTCCAGCTTGCTCTAATCAGGAGCTGAAAAAGCCAATCACCTGGAATGAAAAATCAGAGCACATAAATAAATAGAAGAGATCTTTGTATCAGTTTGCACACTGAGCTGTCATCTTCTTTCCCTGGATCGCTGTATCTGTACTTCTTAAGGAATAATCACATTATTGTTTGTGTTGCAGTCAGGGAGACTGTTAATGTCAAGTTAGCACAGTTCTCAGCATCCTCCTGCAGTCATTTTTAACAGATAGGTGATTTTACAATTTAACACAGACAGTTGAATTAATAAATTTACATTTTCAAGTGCCGTGCACTGACATATTCCTATATTTCTCTCTATCAGTTCTTCTGTATGTCAGGATTTTTGAGGCCTTCTAGTCTTTTTATAATTTGAGTTAGAAATTTACTTTTATTTTCAAGCATTACAGTAAAATCCTGCTGGTCCTGGGTCACAGAAAAGGGGGTGGGGAGAGAAATATGGTGAAAATCAGCTTGGCCTCACCAGGGAGATGTGTGAAGGATGAGAACATTGAGAGTGAACATGTAGGTCCTTGGTCAGGCTTTAACTTTTATCCCTTTTCAAGCTCAGTAGGTTATACCAGAAGCAGACATCCCTCCCAGCAGTTCTCCTTGTGGGACATGAGAAAACCTTTATAGCTCCTTTCATTCAAAAAGACCACACTTGGCAAATCCCATTTCTTATCCCCAAGCAAATAAGATAGAGACAGATAAAAGTTGCTGGAGGTTGTTTTTTGGGGTTGTGGGGTTTTGGTGGAGGTTTGTTTTGTTCTGTTTTAAAAAATAGAAGTATGGAAATCAGTCGAGAGAAAATTCATGTTTAACCTTCTGTACTGTCCTTACTGTTGCCAAAATTGGCAGAATTACGACTGCTCAGAGACAGTTTTGAGTCTTTAAGCAGCAAAGGTATTTATTTTGAGCAATGTTGGGGAGGCTAGCCAGCTCTTGCTGGACCAACTAACTCTGAAGTTCTCAGTGAAAAATCAGGTAATTTATACAGTTTTCATGAGTGATTACAACATCTATACATGCATATTCATTTAATTTCACAATCTAATTATCATATTCATACTAGGCAGAGTCTAGGCAGAACTTGAGATGGAGTTGTCCTTTTTAGGGAGTCCTCTGGTGGTCGTTCTGATCCTTCAATCTCAAGAGGGTCCTCTTTGTCATGAACTTTTCAACTTTTCCTGACTACATACTGGGAGCTTGCGAAAACCCCCCTGATTCAGCTCACTTATCTCCCTGGATGTCCATTCTATCTAATTCATGACTACTAAGTTGTCCTTTCTGTTATCTTTTCATTAGTACAGAACATATGTAGGCAGAGCTCTCAGAACAGGGTACCACTTGTCCCTTAACATTAATGTTGCATTCCTCAGAGCGAGGATCTGTAACATCCCCTCAGAATAGAATTCCAGCATCACAGAACTCTTGCTCAGTTTCATTACAGTTATCTTCTTACTTGAATAGAAGGAAGAATTTCATAGCCTCTGGCAGATGCTGCAGGTAGTTTTTTACATTCTTACAGATAAGGACCTGATGGAGTGCAGTGGAGTAGGAAGATGTGTTGAGTTCATAAGCAAAGAAGTTGGAGGGAGGGTCCAGAAATTAGAGAGGAAAATGGCAAGAAACAGTTTGCACAAAGAGTGTGAAGACCTTGGAGTGAGGCTGATGTGGTTTTGGCATAGAGTCTGGGACAAACTGCTGGTGGAGGATACACAGTTCATAGAGGAATGAGCAAGTTGCTCACAAACTTTGAAAGGAAAAAAAATCTTACTGCATTTCAGCACTCCTCTGTTGTCAGTAATCACTGGTGAAACCTATCCTCCCATGGGGCAGGCTCATGCAGAGAATCCATCCCACTGGTTCTGCCTTGTTAGCTCAAGTTCTGCTAAACCACAACAAAAGTAAAATTTAATATTCACTTTTTAATCAAAAGGATAAAATACTATCATAATGCATACACATAAACTGAATAAAGCTCACAGATGCCACCTAAATTCTGGTGTTTCCTATTTTGGAAAGTCAAAGCCTCCAATCTTAACATTTTTTTAAAAGACTTCTATGTTTTTGTGCTAAAGGTGCTAATCTTACTTGAGTTATATTTGACAAAGAACAAAAGTGAGACAAGTTTCCAATATTTTCAGGCTATGTCAGCATTTCACAGAACTTTGAATGGGTATTTTTGATATCCAGTTGACTACTGAAATTAAAAATATCTTCTTTAATAATAATGCTACTTATCTCTAAGCATTATTTGCCTTACTATTTCAGTCAGTATAGAATTGGAGTAATTCTCTTTTGAACCCTGAGAGCACAGTACCCCAGTGAGATACTCAGATACCCAATGAGTACCCCAATGAAATAAGGAAAAGGACAAAAAAAAGAAAAAGAAAAAAAAAAGAGTTGTATAGGGAAATCCTAAAAGAGGCATTTTCTTATTACCATTAGATCAATAATGAAATCAAAAAGCATCCAGCATTACATCCCTACTGCCCAAGCTCCGATCTTCTCTGTAGCAAAGGGTCTAAGACTTTACCTAGTATTCTGGCCAAAATATAAAAATATAAAAGTTTAACAATATTAAGGAGGACTAGCCTTTTCCTTTGAAAGAGCTTTCATTATCTTTCACACTTAAGTAATAGAGTTGCATTTAAAATAATAATGAAAATTAACAGATTTCAACTCCTTGTCCACTTGAAACTGAGTCAGAAAAAGCAAACTGCAAAAGCAAAATGCTTTAAAACCCAGTACTGAGCATATGACTGTAATGTATAAAAAAACGCAGATCTCAGGGCAAATGAACAAAGATGAGAGATTGTGTCCTTTTTTTGATATTCAGAAAATTAATTTTCTCACTTATTATTTGGGCAACTGATCTAAGAAAACAGAAAATAACTGCAAAGACTGCTTAACAATAAGAAGAAACTTAAAGATTCGCTGTGAATTACTTGTATCCAAGTCATGCTGAGTGCTGAAAGCCCTCTCCATGCAAGGAACAACTAATTTTATAAAGTTCTCTCTCCAATCTGGCTTCCATATTAATATAGATAAAAAGGCATGTCTAATCCTGGATTAGACAACTCCTCACCAGGAATATCTGATCAGTGTCCAGATAAAACAGTGTATCGACAGCACTTTACACTGTGCAAAGAGTCTAATACTGGTTGTGCAAGGTTCTCAGCCGTGTCGTGTGATGGGTATGAGTGCCATAGCTTGGTCACCACCATCTATGGGATTTCCAGGCTTTTTCCAGAGCTATCAAGGGCAAGGTGTTTTCTCGACTTGGATTCTTTCAGCAGATATGGAAGTGTTGCAAGGCCCCAGCCCAGGCAGTGCTGTTGCCTAACTAACACTACAGCTTCTTGCTTTCTCCTTCAGCTAAAAATAACAGTGCGATATGCTGCTGCCTCCTCTGCCCACAACTGTCAAGGTTAACTCCTCAAAGGAGAAGAAAAAATAACTTGGTACTAAATTAAAAAGTTCTGATTCTGTTTTTGTCTTTTTTTTTTCTCTTGGAAAGTGATGGAAAGACATGCATTTTGACATTGGCTATTTTGCATTTCCAGCCATGCTCACCACTGGGAGAGTAACACACTATTGACGGTACACTGAAGGGAGAAGAAAAGGAGAAACCAAAGAAAAGGAGAAAACAAACTATTTGTCATAAAGTATCACAGGATTATTATTTCAGCTATGTAGCTTCTTTAGGAAAACATAAATCACAGCTACGTTCAGTAGCCAATACTAATACCTGGAGCAAAAGGGAGGCAAAGCCCTTGTTTTAAGAAGGGATGAAAAGGTTTCAGGTGATTTAATAGCAGGAGAAACACAAAAGGTTTATCAGTAAACTTGAAGTACTGAAGTTTTTCAGATTCACCTTTGTGAGGAATTGGACTTTTTAAATTGCCTTAAAATATTGCTACTATAGCAAACTGTGCAAAGAAGCCAGGAGAGTGAAGATAAAGGCTGAGGGGAGGAGATCATATCCCACAAACCGTTAACTTTGTGGAGGCTGGAGAGCCTCTTTGGGGGTGTGATGCTTCTCTGGGTGTGATGCTTATCTAAAGGAGACCAGTGACACTCTCTGGGTGTGTGATGTTTATCTCCTATAGGTCAGGCTGTATCAAAGGAAGCCCCTGTGTGCACACATCCACCACTACCCCGGAGAAGGCCTCGCTCTTAGCAGGGGTGCCTCTGAAGCATCCCCCCACCACCAAGTCTAAAATGACTTTGCAAAAACCATCACCTACAGCTCTCTGCAAAACCAGCATAACTGTGCAAAACAGCCCCCCACACACACATGGGGGAGGTACCAGGAGGGTTTCCGAGGGTATATAAACCCATTGGACTTTATGTTTTGGGGTCTTCTTTCTCCACCACTTCCTGATGGATCAAGACATCAGTGACAACAGCAACAACAGCAACAACAACCAAGTTTGTCAAAGACCTCTGAGTGGTGACTATACACTTTTATTCTTTCTTCCTCTTTCTTTTCCCTTACAAATTTTAACACATTTTCCTGGGTGATATCTTTATGCTTTTATATTGCCATATTACTATAGATTATAACAACCAAAACAGTTACATACCTGTTTTCCTTTGCAACCAAAATTCTTCTAAAATAAACCTTATATATATATATATATATATCTGTAAACACTCATCATCTAGTATCAATTTACTTTAATTCACTCCAAGGGATTTATTAGCAAAAAACAAAAGTTACTTCTGCCTTACGGGGTGGCTCATAACAACCTTGAAACTAGGAGCATGTTCAAAGACACATGAACTTTTCAAGGTGCTCTGATCTTCTCCTCTCTCCACTCTTAGCAAAGAAAGTGGATAGGAGTGGTGAGAAAAAAAAAGAAAAAAAGAAAAAAAATCACTTAAAGTATTTACCCAGGCTCTAGTAATCAGCAGGATCAAGGTTTTTCTATGGGCATTTATCATGGTTTGACCCTGGCCAGATGCCAGGGGCCTATTAAAACCACTCCACTACCTTCCCTCCTCCCCTCTGCAGCTGGGCAGAGGAGAGAGAAAGAAAGAAAACAGCAAAGGAATTTCATGAGTAGAGATATGGATTGAGAGAAGGCAGTATTAGCGGGCAAAACAAACTCAGAGTGAGGATAAAACCTAAATTTATTACTAACAGAATAAGAACTAAAGAGTGAAAAATAAAACAGTCTTAAACACACTTTCCAACCACCCCTCCTTCCTTCCATGTTCTCCCTCCTCCCCCTGCATCTGTGCTGGAAGAGAAGTCTACCTACAGTGCAACAGGTCTTCCATATCTGCTGCACCTGTGGGTCACCCTTCCATGGGCTGCAGAGAGCAGCCTGCTCCACCATGGTCTTCACCATGGACTACGGGGGGAGCTAAAGCTCTGAGTTCTTCCCTTGTCCCGTGGGGTCCCTTCCCACGGGAGATAGTCCTTGATGAACCTCTCCAGCGTGAGTCCATCCACCCCTCGGGCAACAGTTCTTTTCAATCTGTTGCCCCGTGGATGACTTCCCCAAGGGGGTGCAGTCCTTCATGGGTTGAGCTGTACCAACATGGGTCTCCCATGGGGGCCACAAGTTCTACCTGGAAAAAACTACTCCGGCATGGACTTCCCTCTCCATGAGCCACAGGTCTCCAGCAGGACTTCGCTCCATTTTGGGCCTCCCACAGGGGGTCACAGCCTCCTTCATGTATCTCCTGCTCCAGCATGGACTCGTCCATATGCTGCAGGAGGGTTTCTGCACTTCAATGGTTCTTTATGGGTTGCAGGGGCTTCAGTTCTAAGTCTTTGCCCTGCTTCTGGGGGAAGGGGGGGAAAGGCCCTCCCTTTCCCTGTCCCCCCTCTGGCTTCACTGACCTTGGTGACTGCTTGTTCTCCTGGACTGGAATTTCTTCTGTGCCACAACCTTCTCTTCCCCTGTTCTTAAATATGTTATCACAGAAGTGCATGTCATTGGCTCAGCCTTGGCCAGCAGCAGGAAATCCCTCCTGGAACTGGCTGCCATTGGCTTTTTGTAGGACGGTGAAAGCTTCTAGTAGCTTCTAACAGAAGCCACCCTATAGCCCCCCCTGCTACTAAAACCCAGCTACAGGTTAAACCCATGACAGCATTTTAAGGAAAACCATGAAAGGTGTGTTCTCAAGTCCTGCAGGTCTTGAAATAGGAGTTGCTATGCCAGAGCCAAGCCAACTCAACTGATTTTAAAATTTAACAGGGAAATGGCTTTGGAGAATTAAATTCCTAGTAGGAAATTGCATCAACCAAATCCTTTGCATCACTAAGCCATTGTTCCCAGTCTCCTGATTTCTATCAGACTATTGTGCAACCAAATTTTAGCAGCTCCTAGTTAACCCTGTTCAACCACATGATATCTATCACTAGCTAATGAATTCTCACCATGGCCATGAACCAAACTTGTCTTTAGGAATGACTAGCAAAGAGTCTCCACCAGATTCCTGACACATCAGAGGCCTCAGGTTCTGCCAGGGGAGGTCTGGATTGGTATTAGGAAAAATTTCTTGACTGAAAGGATGGTCAGACATTGGAACAGGCTGCCCAGGCTAGTGGTGGAGTCACTATCCCTGGAAGGATTTAAAAGATGTGTACATGTGGAACTTAGGGACATGGTTCAGTGGTGGACTTGACAGTTCTGGGTTAACAGTTGGACTTCATCTAAAAGGTCTTTTCCAACCTTAATGATTCTGGTTTTAAATCCAGAGTACTCCATCTAAGATGTGATCATAAGTAGACTTTGAGGACACCTTTGGGCTATTCTCCCTTTGCATATCCACACAGGACTGAAGCAGATGCCTCTTTCTATATGGACCATCAACCACTCATTACTACCTTCTCAGTACATTTTCCAACTAATTTTGCATCCGATTTTTAGCATTTTCACCTATTCCATGCTTTCTATTTGCTTTCTATTTGGTTTAGAACATTACATGCAACAGAGTAAAACCAATACATATTAAAGTCAAGATAGGTCATATCCATTTTATTCGTTCATGACAGGGCAATCTGGTAACTGTTCTGGTGTCCAAAACTCATTATAGATTGCACATATTCTGTATTTTGGTCAGATTTGTTCAATATAGAACATTACCATGCTGTCTGTTAGTATTTCTGTATGAAATACAAATCTAGACTACAGTTTAGGATCAGAGAATCTTATACCCAATGTAAGGATGATTTTGATGAAGCACAGAGGGATGTCTGAGTGACCCAGAGCATAACACATACCTTCTGCTCATGTGGACCTTTAGTGGCATCTGTTTACAGAAATCATAGAATCACAGAATGGTTTGGGATGGAAGGGACCTTAAAGACCGCTTATTTCCAACTGCCCTGCCATGGACAGGGATGCTTTCCACTAGACCAGGTTGCTCAAAGACCCATCCAACACGGCCTTGAACATTTCCAGGGATGGGGAGAACACAGCTTCTCTGGGTAATCTGTGCCAGTGCCTCACCACCCTCACAGTCAAGAATTTCTTCCTAATATCTAATCTAAATCTGCTCTCTGTCAGTTTGAAGCCATTCCCCCTTGTCCTATCACTACATGCACTGGTCAAAAATTACATTCATGCTTCCACTGTAGTGTAGGTGGAGATAATCCAAATGTACTTTGCTGTGTCATCATGGTTAGGCTTCGCAAATGAAGATTTGGGAAGGGCTCTACCCACATTTGCTACAGGCACACTGGTGGCTAAAGAGGCCAATACGAGATAGACAAGATCGGTTGCAAAAGGCACAGCAGAAAGACTCCCCAGGTGGTAAATTCTGCAAGGCACGATTCTTTCTGCGTTGGTTTTTCTCCTCAAGGGTGATCCTGCATGCTTTCTCAAAAGCATCCGCAGCGTTAGTGTGTCTCCAGACTTCCCGATTGGAGGCCAGAGTAGACCAGTTATGTTGATCAATATGGTCAAGGCTGAGATGTTGTTTCAGGGAGTCCTTGTCTCTTTTCTTAGGGGTTCCTCTCTTGCAGCAGCCAGTGGCAAGTTCGCCATAAAGCAAGATCTTAGGGAGGCGGTGGTCCTTCATCCTTGAGACATGTCCTGCCCAGCATAGTTGTGTTCTCAGCAACATGGCCTCAATACTTGTGACTGCTGCTTGTTCTAGAACAGATGTATTAGTCAATCTGACCAGTGGATGTTTAGGATTGTACGGAGGCAGCGTTGATGGAAGTGTTCTAGGAGACGCAGGTGGTGGCGGTAGATGACCCATGATTCAGATCCATATAAGAGAGTAGTCAGCACTATGGCTCTGTAAACACTGATTTGTACTTTTCTTCAAGTGTTTATTTCGCCAAACTCTTTTATGAAGCTTTCCAAAGGCACTATATGCCTTTGCTAACCTGTTGTCTATCTCTCCGTCAATCTTACCATCGGAGGAGATGAGGTTACCTAGGTAATTAAACTGCTGAACTGATTTGAGCACTGATTCGCCAATGGGGATGTTGGAAGACTTCCTAAGATGCAGGCTGATAGAAAACTTCTGTCTTCTTTAAGCTGACTTCCAGCCCAAAAAGCTCAGCAGTCTCAGCAAAGCAGGATGTTAAGCACTGCAGAGCTGCTTCTGTGTGGGCGACAAGGGCGGCGTCATCAGCATAAAGCAGTTCCTGGACAAGATGGTTTAAGGTCTTAGTATGGGCCTTCAGTCGCCTTAGGTTGAACAGACTTCCGTTGGTACGGTATCAAATGTAGATACCGTCCTGATCATTGAGGTCTGCCATGGTCCTTTGGAACATCATGCTGAAAAAGACTGTGAATAGGGTTGGTGCAAGAACACAACCTTGTTTCACACCACTGGTTATTAGAAAGGGCTCAGAAAGTGTATTGCCATATCTGACTTGGCTGTGCTGATCCTCGTGGAGTGAGATGATCATTTTAAGGAACTTGGGGGGACATCCTAAACGTTCCAAAATCTGCCACAGACCTTTTCTGCTCACAGTATCAAAAGCCTTGGTGAGATCAACAAAGGTTACATAGAGACCTTTGTTCTGTTCCCTACGCTTCTCTTGCAGTTGTCTGAGAACAAATACCATGTCTGTGGTACTCCTGTTGGCTCTGAAACCACATTGGCTTTCAGGAAGAAGTTCTTCTGCTATAGTGGATATTAGTCTGTTCAAAAGTATTCTTGCCAGGATCTTGCCAGCAATGGAGAACAGAGTAATACCCCGGTAGTTAGAGCAGTCTGATTTATCTCCCTTCTTTTTATAAAAGTTGATGATGACTGAATCACAAAGGTCTGATTGTAGTTCGCCTAGTTCCCGACAGCGCACCACAAACTTGTGGAATTTAGCACGGAGTGCTTGGCCCCCGTGCTTCCAGACTTCAGGTGGAATTCCATCAACCCCAGCTGCCTTGACAGTTTTCACCTGCTGTATGGCCTTAAGAGTTTCTTCCAGAAAACTTAAAGCTCCTTTTTTCTTGAGATCCTAATGTTTAATATAATGTCTCTTTGGATACTGTACCAAATTGTTGATTGCACGTAGTTAATGTTGCATTATGTCCATGGGCAGGATGAGCTCGTTAGCCTTCTGGCAGTCATCCTAGGAGAAGGACAACTCTAATTCCAAACCCAGGCAGATGGAGCTCGCTTAGCCCTGTAAGACCATCCATCTAAGAGAAGGTCACTCTAATTAAACCTACGTCCTGAGGACCTCGCTGCCACCGTCCAAGCTTGCTAAGGCCCTGGCAGATGAACCTTAGGATTAAAGGGTGGGTCCAGTTCCGTGCATACTGTTTCACCTAAAAAATCCACTGCGCAGGCTCAAAGGTTATACCCACATTTGTAAAGTACTGTAGCGATGGGCAAGGGTCGAAATGGCAGGTGAAAGGTGCACTGGAAGCTGCAGACCCAACCCTGCATACAGGCAGTTCAGGACTTTGGTCACCTGAGACTGACCCTGGAGATGACAGTCTCTTTCGGCAGCATCCTGAATTACCAAGCAGCTTTTTTCAAGGAGAGTACTGCTTGCTCCACACGGAGAAGGGCCTAGAAAAGGTGACCTAAACAAAGCTCATCTCCACTTTCACCCGGTTGGTTAACCGCAGCCAACAGGCATCTTCTTCTGATGCGGTCACGGAAAGATCAAGAGACAAAGGCATACACCTGTCTTCAAAGGTGTACCCAAATTGACTCTTGCATGCTGGAACATCAGAACCATGCTTAATACTGTGGATAGTGGACGTCCTGAGTGTCACTCTGCCCTAATTGCCCACGAACTATCACGTCTCAACATCGACATCGCTGCTCTCAGTGAAGTTCATCTCCACGAGGAAGGCAGCCTTAGAGAACATGGTACCAGTTACACACTGTTTTGGTCAGGTAAACCCAGAACCGAAAGGCATCTTTCAGGAGTTGGCTTCATGATTAAAAACTCTATTGTCCATAAACTTGAAAATCTGCCGACAGGTCATTCTGACCGCATTATCTCCCTACGCCTTCCACTACACAACAAGCAACATGTTGTCCTCTTTAGTATATATGCCCCAACTCTCCAAGCTGACCCTGCCGAAAAAGATAAATTTTACACCGACCTGGGCCACCTTACCCAAAAGGTTCCCGCAGATGATAAGATCATTATCCTTGGTGATTTCAATGCCACAGTAGG
>NW_020885013.1:46891-111335 GCF_003945725.1 Corapipo altera | reverse complement strand
AACCTGGATGCATCCTAGATCCAAGCATTGGCACCTCATTGATTACAGTCTGGTGTGACAGAGAGATATTTGCGATGTTCACCATACCTGTGTGATGCCTAGTGCAGAATGCCAAACAGACCATTAACTTGTGTGATGTGAACTTAACTTCAACCTTAAGTTCAAACCTAAAAGGACTTGTATTCCAAGGAGGAGACTCCAAGTTAATGATCTTCAATCAGCCACAGTGAGAGACAGCTTTCAGGCAAACCTTCAAACTAGGTTCAAGGATCATTCCATAGATCCCTCTCCTGAGTCACTTTGGTAGCATATTAAAAACAGCATCCTGCAGTCCTCTGAAGAATCCTTAGGGTTCTCCTTCTAGAAGAACAAGGACTGGTTTGATGAAAACAATCAAGAGAACCAGGAATTGTTGAGGAAAAAGAGAACTGCTCACCAAGCACACCTTGCTCAGCCATCTTGTCATGTAAGAAAAGCAACCTTTCGTCTCGCATGCAGCAAGCTCCAACAGAAACTCCGTGACATCCAGAACAAGTGGTGGATCAGTCTAGCAGGAAAAATTCAATTATGTGCAGATACGTGTGATTACAGAGGATTCTATGAGGCCTTGAAAACAACATACGGACCTACATACCAGGTCCAAAGCCCTCTACTCAGTGCAGATGGTCAAATGCTTCTGACAGATAAAACCTCCATTCTGAATCAATGATCTGAACACTTTCAGACTCTTTTCAGTACCAGTCATGCAGTTCAAGACTCAGCAATTCAGCACATTACACAACAGCCAGTGAAGGATGAATTGGATACTGCCCCTACTATGGAAGAAACTCTTTGCTGTGTAATGACCAGAAAAAGCACCAATGGAGTGAGTCAGGATGTAGCACAGGCCCTGCAGATGTGGTTTAGGGGCTTCAGAAAGATAACTTCTCTTCCCCACCCTTCCATTAGCAAAAGCTGCAACACTTACCATTTACACCTACAGTTTACATGCTTTGGGCCACCAATTTGCATTGAGCACAGCAACCTGAAACCCAACAGAGTTCCCCAATATATGGTAAGTTGGTGGATTCATCCTCTTCTGAATAATCAGCCTTGGCCACATGAAAAGCATGGCCATCTCACTATTCTGTCTGTGAAAGCAGGCTTGGATGGATGCTTAAATAAGAATGTAAGAGCAGGTCAAGAATAGTGAGATCCTCCCCATGAATATATCCTTCCATCATCCAGCAACATAGAGTTTAGGAATTTAGCGAGTCAAATCTTCAAAGATTTTTTTCTGCACAATTTTATGACTCCTTTCTGAGCACATCTACATTTCAGACATTCACAATGGCCCATGCAGCTGTTGTCTTAAAGAATTGCTCAGGAACAAAAATTACTCACCAGGCAACTTTAGTAGAGATAAGTCAAGGGGCTCTGAGACCCCATCTTATCTTCCTCTTCATCACAGCACGTCCAGTCCTTGGAGTTCCTCCAAAATTCTGGGACTTGAAGGATGCTTTGACTATGATATATCTTGTTGTTCAAGTCAGGGTGCAAATGTTCTTAAACAGAAAGAAGGTCTACCTTGAGGGAGGTCTAAACACACTAAAGGAATTTAGAAAGTTCGATATGAAATGGGGTCATAGGGTTGGGGTATTGTCACGACCTGCTCCAGAAAAAGGGGGGGGGAGTAACTCAGGTTCTTATCAATAATTCCCTGGAAAACCTTTCAACAGGCCCAGGTACCAGAGAACCTTTCAACAGGTCCAGGCTACACCAGGAAACCTTTCAACAGGTCTGATGTGCCCGGGATACACCGAGAGGAGAAAAATTCTCACTATAATTTTACAACAAGGGGACAGTCACCATTTGACTTGCCCTCAGTATCAGTTTTGGACTACACCAATTATTCCACCACAGACAAAGGATCCTGCCGACTACACAAAAAATGTTACGACCTGCTCCAGAAAAAAGGGGGGGGGAGTAACCCAGGTTCTTATCCGTAATTCCCTTGGGGTGGATTAGAGTGAAATGACACTGAATAATCAGTGTTTGAAAACATATATAGGTAGGGTTCATTTTAACAATTTTGTTTGAACAGGTATGTTAGCATTTTGGGTGTTATCATCTATATCATTTATAGCAATATGGCATAGGGATAACCTCTGAGGGGGGAGGGGGAAATGCATAAGGGAGAGAAAGGAAAGACAGGATAAGGGTAAGGGAGAGTAAGGGAAAGAAAAGATGAGAGTGGAAAGATGTATATAGTCACCGTCCACGGGGTCCAGTGATGAAACTTGGTAGTTGTAGCTTCCGTGTCTATCAGTTGAAGTGGTGGCCTTGATCCGTTAGGGGTGAAGGAGGGAAGCCCCCACACTCCAAGAAGTTATGAGTTATTATATCCATGGTTAGTGTCACGGGCCATGCCATGAGCCTCCAACATCTCCTGGGCCTGCGCAGAGTTCCTGCGTGGGGCCTGGTAAAAGGGTTTTTTCCTGCCTTTCAAGATTGGCAGAGGGGGGGATGGGCTTTGATGGGCCATCAGAGGTATAATGCAAAAGTCCTGCAGAAGCCTGCAAAAGTCCCTTGGCAATCCTAGAATGCATAAATCATTAGCCGTTTCAGTCTCTGACAGGTATGTGTAAACTACTGTGCTACAGCTACTTCTAATATCTACGAAAAGCTAAAAATCAAAAAAATCCATAGACGTCAGTCCCCCCTTTTAGAGGCTAGACAAGAACACTATCTTGTCCAGTCTCTACCATCTATACTTAACATTATACCAGGAAGATGACTGACACCTACGACACTAACCATACAAGAAGCTATTATGCAGATCTCACAATATATGCAACTAACATGAATCGCTGTTTTATCCAGGTCCAGATTTGGTAACCGTGAAGCAAGTTTATAGTGATGCCCAAAAAGGCGCAATGGAACTGTTCAGAGACAGAATTTAGTCTTTAAACAGCAAGGTATTTATTTAGGCATTGTTGGAGAGTAGCCAACTTGCGCTGGACAAACTGCTCTCCCTTCTCAGTGAAAAAACAGGATTATATACAATTTCTACGAGTGATTTCAACATTTTCTCATACATATTCATATAATTGCAACATCTAGGTATAATATTCATAATAGGCGGAGTCTGGGCGGAGTCTGGGGTAGAGTCGTCTTTTTGGGGTGATATTCGGTGGTCGTTCCTGTTTCTTCAGCCTCACGGGGTCGTATTTTCACTCTTCTTCCTCGGCTGAACTCTTCAACTTTCTTGATTTTCTCTGACTTCATGGTGAATTTTGCAAGACTTTGGACTCAAGCCCCTATTTCGTCCCTTATCTATTCGTGTTCTTACCCTATCTTTATTTATGTAGGTGTGTGAGCATTCTTTTGGTGTACAGTATCATCTAATCCCTAAGCTCTTGTTTCTGTCTCTAGCTAAGCATTACATTCTAGTTTAGCATTACATTCTTCTGAGCAGGAGGGTCCCCAGATCAGTATTCAGAGTTAACTCTTTAGGCCCTAGCTCCGTTTCAATAGAAGATATCTCCGTAAACCTAATGAGACATCTTCAGGAATTGCCCAATGTAGAATTTAAACTTGTTGCCGAATTTCAGTTGAATCCATAGTGCAAATCCAGCACTCATTTTCATGAAGAATACTAGATATGTTTTACTAAAGACAAATGTAAATTTAGGTTCTAAACCTGTCTCAGTTTAATGACACTGAAGTGTTTTGCTAAGGAGGATGAGTTATGAGGAAGACCAAACTCCTCCCTCTAAGCAATTGTAAATCCGAAATTAAGAGGTTCCAACTGAGAAAGTATGGAGAAAGGAAAAATAACAGCCCTTTATTAAAGGATATATGTGTATTGGTTGTAACAGACAGATAACATACAAATGCCAAAAATTATGTTTCGCCATTGTTTCTGCCTGTCAAAAACTTCCTACCAAAACTTCTGTGTCAGTTTTCCACCAGAAGTTCTCACCAAAGTTTCCCACTGGAGTTTTCCTGCCAAAAGATCCTGGTATTGTTCATCCTTATCATATCTCTGCGAACATCTGAACAGGGCTACGTGCCAAAACACCACAGACTACCTCCTTTGAACACTATAAAAGTTGAAGAGAAATTTGGGAAGATCAGGGAAAGAGGAGTGGGAAAGACAATTGGCTTTACCAGCTGAGAGTTTCTCCCCGCCTCGCCCTCACCTTTTTTTCTCCTGCCACCCAAAGTTGCCTGCCCGTCACCAGAAGACTGGACCTCTGCCGTCTTGGAGTGGACCAGGACTACCTGCGTGAGTTTTTTCCACCCTGACCCTATTTCTGAGAGGTACAGCAGGACCGAGGCCTCTGCACAAGCCTGAGACAGGGCTGGTGCGAGCAGTGAAGTCCACATCCTGGCTGCATTCCAGACCCCCTGCAGCTAAAGAGATAACATCACACCGAAAAGTAGTGGAACCAGAGAAAAAAAAAGGCGAAAGTTGCTTCTTTCTCTCCCTCTCCCCCCCACTCCACAAGTCAGTTCGGACGAATAGGTAGTTCTTGGTGGTAATCTTTTTCTATGCTTCTAAAAAGTAATCTTAGTATTTTCTAACCTTTTCTTATTTTTTCCTCTTTCTCTTTGCATCTCTTAGCAATTAATAAAAACAGTTTTGGCATCAACAGTTAACTTGTATGAGTTTTAATTTTGCTCAAGGGAACATTCGAATATAAAAATTCTTTCTGCAATATTTTAGCAGATTGTAACATTGGCAGAACAACAAAAGAACACAAAAACAACCAAACAATAATCCTGTACCCAAAAGTCCCCTTCAAAAAGGAAACAGTTCTGTACTTTCTGCCTTTTGGTGCAATTCTAACCACGATCGGCAGGGGGTGCTGTTGGGCTCTGGCAGTCGCCATGTGGGGTCCCTGGTGCGTGGGAGAAGCCAAAAATGGAGATCCCCCCCCACACCGAGAAGGGGAAGGGGAAAAGGGGATAAAGGGGTCCTTCCCTTGAACTCACACTGTCAGCGGCTGGCCCCAGCTGGGACTCCCCCAAAGGTTCCCTTGCAGAAGGGTCAAGCCTCTCCGATGAAATCTGAACAAGTCCAGGTTGCGGGCAGAACAGGGTGCAGGAGAATGGAGGCGAACCGGGGCCAGAAGCAGCCAGATGATCCAGCCGAAAACAGAGAACTTGGACCCTTTCCACACACATGCCCTCCCTGAGTCAGGGCAAAAGTGAAGTGACTGCTGTTTCCTGAGAGGAAAAAAAGCTCACCTCCCCCCCACAGTCTTCTGACAGCCATCAGTCTGGAATGCAGGCCTGCTAGTTTGTTCTTTTGTGTGTGTCAATCACCCCAGTCAAAAGAACCAACCTCCTCCTCCCTCCTTTAACATCCCTCTTTCATAATGATGCAGGGGAAAAAAAAAAAATTCCCCGCTTGGTTTTTTAGAACAAGTAAACCTATGACAAAACCCAATCCGTAGTTACCAGTGGTATTAGCAATACAAGCAGAAAAACAGTTTAAACATCTTTTAAACAGTCCCTGTAACAGTCTCTGCTGTTCCATTTGTCTCAGGAACAGAGGCTTTCTTCCTTCTGGGTAGTGGACCCAGGGTTCTT
Organism: Corapipo altera; assembly: GCF_003945725.1. NCBI lineage: Eukaryota > Metazoa > Chordata > Aves > Passeriformes > Pipridae > Corapipo > Corapipo altera. The sequence goes on along the minus strand of NW_020885013.1, from coordinate 105,755 downwards.
TGCCAGCAACTCTTACCACGATGGAGATGGTCAGCAGAACTTGAAACAGTTCTTTCCACTTGGCTTACAGGGGTTTCAGTCCCATCACTTAACATAGGCTCAGTCTCTGGGCTGGAACAGATGAACAGGAGTGTCCAGTCCCATGGGTACAAGATGACATGATGAATCTCTGCAGTTCCTGCAAAACAGAGCCTAAACCATTAAACAGTTTTGCAAATTAACTTTCCCTTATGTGAATATAGGGATCGTGTTGTTTGTCCTCCTTGGTTGTATGCAAATCTTTAGTAAGACCATAGGCAAGGTCTGAACCCACATCATAGATGTTTCTTGACAAACCCAGTTTATTTGTATTTTGAGAGCTAATGAAGCGTGACTCTCTGTCTGATGACAACCTCAAAGGAATCCCAAATTTGGAATTCCTGTATCTTGACTGTGTGTCAGGAACTGAGCTTTTATAACATAAAGTGACTGACTCACAGTCACAGATCTATAGGCCAGTTAGGAGCTTAGCAGAAGCAGGTTGTGTCTGGAGTTTGATGCAACATCAAACAGCACCCTGGCAGTGCCAGTAGCTTATTGCAGAGAACTTGCATTCTCTGGACAGATTTCAGGCCTTAAAGGGGGACAGGCCATCCTGCCACAGTCTGCCCCAGACTGCAGTCAATCATCTTTACCTCATGGACTGGTCGTACAGGGACCCCTTGCCTCCATGTACAAAAGCATCCTCATGTATTGGGTTAAGTGCACTCATGTATACGTGCCTATATGTGTATGTGAACACTAACAAAACAGTTCTATTACAATAAAGCTAGGAAACAATCTAAACAAATCATCTAAGCGATCTAAACATATTATCCCACCAGTGATATTACCAGTTTGTCTCAAAGATTGCAGGCAAGGTGTGAGCCAGGTCTCGAGTTCCCATAGGAGGGTCCACAGAACCAGTGCTTCATTTGTAGTACTGCAGTCACCTTCTCACCCCACTTTTGCCTCATAACACAGGACTCTTCTTCTGTGAAGTTCCATACTTCATACACTCCTAGATGACACTGGATGACAAAGCATTTTAGAGGCATAAGGTAGATAAATTTGATCTCACAATCACACGAAATCCTATGTGGATTTCCAAACCAAATCAATCTAGGGAAGAATCTCTTTCACAAGCTGCAGTAATTAGAGAGGAGACAGATATTCCAAACAGTGCTTGCAAAATGCTGCCAAACTGCTGGGACAAAACATGTACGAATATAAACATTGCAAACTTTAAAACAATAAATGTGGCAAAAAGTATATGAGCTTTCAATTCTGCTCAATTAAACTAACAGTAAAAGAAGCCTAAAAGCAACACAGGATAGAAGATGACAAAAACAAAAACACAGTAGTCATTACACTGTCTGGTGTTTTGACAGTGTTATTCAGATTAGAGTTTGATTCTTGTATATACCACCTTTGGAGGCCACAGGCTGATCAGGTCTTTCTTGTTTACTTACTCCTGACCTGAGCATCTCAGGGATTCTTATTACAGTCCAAAACTTTCGTATTGGTGTGTCAGATGATAAGACCTCTTGTATTGGTGTGTCTCGCTTGCAGTTGTTAAGGCATGTTCTGTTACTCCTTCACTTCTGCACAAAGTTGTTTCCATCCATATCACTCAGCCTGGGTTTTCTGGTGGCACAGCTTCCAGGTCTGCCTGCTAAAATAGACTTTCTGCAAACAGTCACATTCTAATAAATTGTTAGTTCACACTGAGAACAAAACAGAGGTTTTGTTGTCTCCTATACAGCAGTGAACAAGTAAACCTCCTCCACCTCCCCTCCTTTCCATTTTAACCAGTCCATCGGGAGAGGGGAGGAGGAGCCGTAGCGGGGACCAGCCAGTCTCTTGGACAGTGTCGGTCGCCCAGCCTTTCGCACCCCCCCTGCAGTTCTCCATGAGGTAGGGTGATGGGGTGATGGTCCGTCCTGGGTGAGCTTCCCTTTGGAGTTCCCCTCCTCTTCTCTGTTACAAAATGTATCTTTCCCTGTTTTCAGCTCTCTCTGCACTCTATTGCTATGGCAAACATTACGAGCCGGAAGCCTACGTAGGCAGGGCGGAGCTGACCCGGAGGCAGGCCCGGGGGAGGTCCGGGGTTGGACCATTCCTGCCCCTACAGCTTCCATCTCTGGGACAGAACCTGATATTTCATTTTTAGGGCTTCTTTGTTTACAAGAAACCATAAACCTTCCCAGGTTCCTGGGCAGGACTCCGAGCTGCAGTCGGAGAGTGCCTGAGACCTTTGTGAGCCGACGGAATGAGTCGGCAACTCTGCTGTCGGCTCCGCCCATGCCGTCCAGAGGCCCTTTGGAGTCGGGCTTCCCTTTGGCATGGGGGAAAACCAAGGGTGTCGGGGGGGGGGGGGGGGCTGCGGTTGGAAGTGGCTCCCCCCTTTCCAGAACCATGGATGTGGTGGGGGAAGCGGGGATGGCGGCAGAGGGAGTGGGGGCGAGGGAGCCACCCCTGATAACTGTTTCGCTGCTCGCTGCAGCTACCCCCCTTTTCGGAGTGCCCTGTCTCGAGCACTGGCCACACCCCCGCTCGCAGCAGAGTGATCAGGGGTGGCAGCTCCACCTGCCACGGCTGCGACCTCCTGTCCCGCCACTCCTGCAGGACCCACCGGTCCCGCGGCATCGGCAGCATTTGGAGTCCCTCCTCGTATAGTTGGAGAGACTAACTGGTCCCTATTCTCGCCGCCCGAGCCTCCAACATAGGTCTGACCAGTGGGGGAAAACCCTCCATGATGTCTTCCTCTATCTCTCTGTATGACTGACAATTCTATTACTTTAGGAACCTTTTTCCGTTCTTGATGATGATACCAATGCCATAATAAAAACACAGAAGGTCCCGTTGGGATGTCTTCAACACAGCCCACGATAACAACTATTAGGCAGGAAAAAGACAACAGCGAAAAAGTATATTGGGACTTAAACCCACGTCCTTTCAGTTACTAAACCAAGACGCAATACCTTGCACCACCACAACTTCAAGCAAGGGCAACCTCTACAGGAGAGGTCTTAGAGAGAGAGCGTCCTCTTTCTCTTTTGGCCATACCAAGCCAATCTAAAAACCTCTAGCAAATCCAGGGAGTGGTGCAGCCTGCTGCTGCACCTCCCTTGCTTTTCAGAAGTCGTGGGGGGGAGCTTCCACCAGCCCCCCTTTACCGAAGACGGGTTGGTCAAGTAGCACCCACCCAGGTGAAACACCAAGTGAAGAAAAACCCTCTGGGAGCAAGCCACTGCACTAGTAGCTTTGCTTCCCTCTTTTCTCCATGAAACAGACCCCACGCTGGCTGGCCAAGCCACTTCTGGGGTCCGGTTTTTACCCATGGACTGGGAAAAAAGAACTGACTTTCACAAGACCAACAAGAAAGTCACACCCCAGTCCTAATCAAGTACCCCTAGTTTCCAGGAAAAAATACTTTCCAGTTTGTCATAGGTTTACTTGTTCTAAAAATGCAAGTAGAAATTTTCCTTTCCCCTGTCCCACTGTAAAAGAAGGAGGTTGAACGAGGAGGGGGAAGGGGTAGTTGACTATACAAAAGAACTAGCTGCCAGACCTGCATTCCCTTCTAAAAAAAGTGCAGGGAGGGGAGAGGAGTTTTTCTCCTCCTCTCCTTACAAATGGGGGACACTTCACTTTCTGCCTTAACGGAGGCAAGGTGTGTGTGCGCGTTGGAAAAACTCTGAGGCCATTTTTGCTCTTGACCTGGTCATCTTGCTGCTCTCCGGCCTTGGCTTGCTTGCATGCTGCCCTGTCTCCAGCCCGAATCTGCTCAGAATTCATCAGAGAGTTTGTGCTCATCGAGGGAAGGGAGGAGTCCCGACTGCAGCCAGCTGTAGACAGCATGAGTTTTGTGGGAAAGAAACCATCCTTCTCTCCCCTTCTCCCCTTCCCCTCCTTGGTGAGGGAGAGATCTCCATTTTGGCTTCTCCCGTGATCCGGGGCCCCCACACGACGACCACCAGAGCCCAACAGCGCTCCCTGCCGACTACCACAGAGCAACTGCAGGCTCTGCACCTCTAGTGATCCAACAGCGCCCCCTGCAGGCCACCACAGAGCACTGCAGGCTCTGCACCTCCAGTGATCCAACAGCGCTCCTGCCAACCGTGATTAGAATCACGCTAGAGGACAGAGCAGTATCAAACTGTTTCCTTTTTGAAGGGGACTTTTGGGTACAGGATAATTGTTTAGTTGTTTTTGTGTTCTGTTACTGGTTTTGTCAATATACATATATCCTTTAATAAAGGGTTGTTATTTTCTTTTTTCCATACTTCCTTGATTGGACCCTCTTAATTTTGGATTTACAATTGCTGAGAGAGAGGAGTTTGGTCTACCTCATAACTCATCCTCCTTAGCAAAACACTCCAGTCTCTTTAAACTGAGACACAGTTGCTAGCAGAATTAACCAAAAAAGAACTGCTCTTTAGCTTACCTCTGTATGTGGTCCTTAGGAGCTGGGCTTTTCAGGATCAGTGTGCAGGGAATTCTCCAAAATATGCCAGCAGAAGAAGAATTTCTCACAGGATGAAATTTTCTGATCCAGAGGAGTCACAGGTCTTAGGCTTCCACCTTTTGGGTGCCAAAAACTATTGCCTTAGAGAATTGCTAGAGAATCAAAGAAAACCTCACCAGGCAATTATTAGTAGAGATAAAGTAGAGAGCAGTTTTAATAGAAGACCTTCAACCACGGGGAGTACAGAGATGTGCATACCATGTGTCCAGGGGTTACACAATTTAAGGTATTGTCCATCCAATCCCAGATCCATCTACACCCCAGTTCTGACCCCCAGCATGCCCCTCTGGAAATCGGGTCAGGGGGCTCTGAGACTCCCTCTTTCTCATCTTCCTCTTCATCACAGCACGTCCAGTCCTTGGAGCTCCTCTAGAGTTCTGGGTTTTGAAGGATGCTTTGATATGATGTATCTTGCTGTTCAAGCCAGGGTGTAAATGTTCTTAAACAGAAAGAAGGCCTACCTTGAGGGAGATCTAAACACGCTAAAGGAATTTATAAAGTTATATATGAAATGGGGTAATAGGGTTGGAGTATGTGTAAACTACTGTGCTAAAGGGTGAGTTAACTACAGTTACTTCTAAAATCTACAAAAAACTAAAAATCAAAAAAATCCATAGGCATCAGATTGCACAGAGAGGAACTCCCAGCAGACAGCAACATGGGGTACTTGTTAGGGCAGATGACACTGCAGAGATAAGAAATTATCTTAGCCAAAAGCCATGGAATTTAAACACAGACAAGGAAAGCTTGTTTACATATACCACCTGATATTCTTATACTATTAATTAAGCAGACTTGCTGTCTCCACGAAAATCCTTTTACCACCTTGTTTACCCCATCTCCTGTTGTAATTGTGATAAAGAAATATCTGTTTATCTGTTTGAAGAAAAATATCTTCCTGGACCTTCAACCTCAAATATGAATACAATGTATGTCCCTCCTTCCCTGAACCCTATATATAGTTAGAGTTGTGTCAAATAAAGTATTCAGTTTTGTACCTACAAACTGGATCGTGAAATTATTCAGACAATGTCAAATGGCGCTCACGAACAGGGACAAGAGTCCTGGATGAGAATAAAGGCAAGGAGAAGAGGCTCCTGCTCCGGGGACAGTTCATAACTGAAAGAGATGGAAACGGTGTCAAGTTCCTCTCCGCTGGACAGGAAGGTAAAACTTGGTTATGGAATAGGGCAGAATAAGAACCCGAGGCCAATAAGAGAACCTCCAGATCAAAACAAGGCTACTTTAAGCAACCAGGGGAAGCAAATAGCCCTGGAACAAAAATGACAGGCAAGAAAAACCCGCCCAGAATGAAAAAAAGGTTGCTCAGGAAATGGGGACTAAGGTTTCCTCAGAACAAAAGACAGTTTACGAACTAATGAAATGCCTCCTTAAAGAACATGAGACCGAAATAGACAACCTTTCTTTGCAAAACTTACTGCAGTGGGCAATACCAAATCATCCCAGGTTGAATGTTGCTAATGTCTTTGATAACAAGGAATGGGATTGCATTGGTGTCAGGCTGTGGGACTCTGCAAGAAAGGGAGACAAAAGAGTTGCTAGTGTTCTGGGAGCATAGAGGGCAGTTTTCTAGACTTTAAAATTCCACGTAGCTAAAAAGTCATTACCCTCTGAATCTATTGTTACCAAGGATTCCAACCACCCACTGGAAAAAGCTGCCAATACACACTGAACTGCAGCCGGGGCAAGGGGGGTGCCGCAATAGCAGCAGTTTCTCTGCACTCCCATCACCAGACACGTCTAAAAATCCTGCCGCCTGAGGCTATAATGAAAATTCATGGGGTTTCAATCCCTTTGACTCTGAAAAGGAGCCCAGTTGACGCAGGAGGCTACTGCTGCATGAGATGTGCAAATATTGCAGGTTTTTCCTGTGGTATATGAACCAAACCAAGCCCCTCACTGGGAAAACATTCCGTACCAGGTCCTGAAAGAATTGCGAAAATCTGTTACTGACTATGGTTTGACTGCTCCTTTTACAATGGGACTTTTAGAGACTATATTTGCCTGCTTTAGTTTAATCCCGCACGACTGCAAAGCAATTGCAAAAATGATTCTCACCGCAATACAATTTACTATTTTTGAAACTGAGTGGAGACATTTGGTTGCAAAAACTGTTATAGAAAATGTAACCAATCTAAATAATCTAAGTAATTTAACAGCACAGCCTGTAATTACTATGGAAATACTCCTAGGAATGGGACCACATGCTGTCCTGGCGACGCAAACTCGACTACCAGTTCATGCACTGAACCAAGCAAAAAGGTTAGCCTTTCAGGCTTTTCGTAAAGTTCTAGAGGTCGGGACGGCTCCTCAGTCCTTTGTTACTATTCATCAGGGACTGCAAGAGACATTTATGCAATTCACAAATTGTTTAAAAGATGCAATTGACAAACAAGTTGATAATGACACAGCACGAGAGATTTTGTTCAAACAGTTGACAAAAGAGCATGCCAATGCAGATTGCCAAAAAATATTACTAGCCTTATGAAACCTGTCCTAGTTAGAACAGCTGGGACCGATTCATCACTGGATGGGTGTAGCCCAAAACTGTGTATTCTATAGCCTTCCATGCCATTTCCCAGAAACTGTTATCAGTAGAGGCCTGCAAAATAGGAAGATGTTCCTGTCCTCATACCCTGTTATGGAATTCCCCACTCTGAGGGAAGGACTGAGCATCCTCATACCCTTTTATGGAATTCCCCGCTCTGAGGGAAGGACTGAGCATTCCTGCCTGAACTGGAGAATATATAAACTTGGAGTTTCAGAACCTTTTCACCACTCATGGGATCCAGAGGAGGACTGCAGGCCACCGCTCTCAACCAGACTGCAGATCACCGCTCTCGGCCAGACTGCAGATCACCGCTCTCAACCAGACTGCAGACCACCACTCTCGACTGGACTGCAACCACCACTTTTCAACCAGACTGCAACCACCACTCGACCAGACTGTAACAGTACTCTCACCAACAGGTTTTTCCCTCTCCTTTTACTTTGGACTCAGGGGGGCCCAAAGAACACCACTCTGTTCATGCCCCAGGGTACTGGGTTATATATTTGGGTTTTGTGGGTTAAAACCAATTGTTTGTCTGTATAATTGTACTTATTGTGTTATATTATTAAGTTGTTATTCTGACTTATAATCTGTCTTTTGAGTTAAGTTCATTTCCCCTGCTGGTTTACCTTTAAACCAGCACAAAACCCCACAATTTCGAAAATGCTCTGAGCCTGTCAAAATGTGGGTTCACAATCCCATAAAACTACTGCTTTAGCCGAAGCATTTGCCGTTTTAACTGCATCATCTCCGTCTCAGCTGTGCTATGACTGTGGGCTACCGGGACATTTTAAAAAGCAGTGTCCGGGGAAAAAAGCTACTGAACAACCTGGTTTATGCCTGCATTGCCGCAAAGGCTTTCATTATGCTAAAGACTGTTGCTCAAAATTTACACGAGAAGGTAAACCACTTCCTCCACAGGGAAGGGATAAAAAGCAGTCAGGAAACTTGATGGTGAGCACGTCGAGATCCCACGTGATGACAACAAATGTTCCCGAGTTTCAGCCTAACCACTCGTACCAACCAGCTCCCTACGAGCAATCACCTCAGGCAGCGTTGGAGTGGATTTGACCCCCACAACAGCAGTGAAACTACATGATTCTAATGTGCAAGTAGTTCCAACAGGGGTCCAGGGTCCACCAGGAAACAACTGTAGTGCATTATTAATCAGTTGTTCATCAACAACTCATCTCGGTATTTTTGTGCTTCTGGGAATCATTGACTGATTATATGGGAGAGATTAAGATGATGATTTGGACCCCTATGCCTCCTTGCTGTATTGAAAAAGGTACCTTTATTGCTCAGGTAATTCTCATTCATGCCTAACCCCCTGGATCCAGTTATAGAATTAGAGGGGACCAAGGCTTTGGTTTAACGGGAAATAACTTAGTGCCCACAGATGATTTCATCTCTTGCTCACAGCCTCTGTCTGCTCAGCGCCTGACTTTAACCTGTCAATTGTTTAATACCGTGGAAAAGGAGACAGTACATATTAACGGATTAGCAGACAGCCCTCCCTCTTGGGCACTCATTGAGCCAGACAAAACTGTGAGGGGAGTCAGAGGGGTAACAGTATCAAAGCAGAGTCTGCACTCAATTTTAATTACCGGTCCTGAAGGTCGTTCGGCAACAGTTCGTCCTTATGTTTTAAATATACCCCTCACCCTGTGGGGTCGAGATGCTTTGGGACAATGGGGAATCGAACTCAGCACAAATTTATCCTAATGGTCACTGAGCTGCAGCTAGACCCCACTCTGACTTGGCGAACAGAACAGCCTGTCTGGGTGGAACAGTGGCCTCTTCCAGAGGACAAGCTGTGACAACTTCAATTGCTTGTTAAGGAATCGCTCGACCCAGGGCATATATGCCCCATGACCAGTCCCTGGAATTCCCCTGTTTTTGTAATTCAGAAAAAGAACGGCAGGTGGTACTTACTGCATGATTTAAAACGCATTAACAGTGTTATTGAACCCATAGGAGCCCTGCAACCAGGTCTCCCCTCTCTGTCTATATTACCCCAGGGTTGACCACTAATTATCATCGATTTGAAAAACTGGTTTTTTATAATTCCTTTGCATCCTAATGATGCAAAGCGATTTGCCTTTTATGTGCCAACTTTAAATGCCAGTGAACCTTATGCTCGTTATCACTGGAAAGTGTTGCCTCAGGGAATGAAAAACAGTCCAACCATTTGTCAATTATATGTAGTCAAAGCATTATCACCTGTACATCAACAATATCCAGAAACCTACATTTACCACTATATGGATGATATTTTGATCTATGCAGCTACAACAGAATTAACTCAGCTAGTGCTGAAAACCATAATTGCAGAAGTCACTGCCTATCGTCTAAAAATAGCACCAGAGAAAATCCAACAAGATGCCCCTTGGCATTATTTAGGGTGGAAAATAACACAAACAGCAATTCAACCACAACATGTTTCCTTAAAAGCATCCATACAAACCCTTAATGACCTGCAGAAATTACTGGGAGTTATCAATTGACTATGACCTGCATTAGACATTACTACAGGTGAATTGCACTGGTTGTTTACCCTCTTAAAGGGATGCTCAGACTTAACTTCTCCTTGACAATTAATGCCAGAACCCACTGCTTCCTTGCATGCTATGGAACAAAAACTGAACTCTCGTCAAGGCAATCGTCGCCTTTTAGATGAACCAGCAGTTTTAGTTGTCCTAATGGGACCTACTCATCCTTTTGGACTTTTGGGTCAACTGTTTAAAGACAACTGTGATTTTTGCTTGTGGGAATGGGTCTTTTTAGCACATCAATTTCCAAAACCTGTAATGACTCAAGCAGAAATGATTTCATGAATTCTCTGGAAAGGACAGTTTCAATGTTGGGAACTTGTGGGGTGTGACCCACACACAATATACTTGCCTTTAACAACAGAAAACTTGAAATGGCTAGAAAAAACCAGTTTGAATTTTCAGACTGCCATAATCGATTATAATGGTCAACTGAATTTTCACTTACCTGCCTGTTCTTTTTTACAGCAACTAAACCACTTGCCCTTGAAGCTGAAATTGCATTGGTCCTCGATCCCCTTATCAGATGCTCAAACTGTGTTTACTGATGGCTCTGGACGCACTGGAAAAGCTGTAGTGGTATGGCAAAAAGATGGTGTATGGCAAAATGATATACACCGTGTAGTCGGGTCACCACAACTTGTGGAATTATCCGCAGCTGTTTCAGGGTCCTCTTATCATAGTTTCAGACTCTCAATATGTGGTTGGCATTGTCCAGTTGTGTTGGTTTAAAAGTTAACCAGCAGGGGAAATGAACTCAACTCAAAAAAAGAGATTTGCAAGTCAGAATAACAATTTAATAAAATAATAATACAATAAGTACAACCACACAGGCAAGCAACAGGCACTAACCCACAAAGCCCAAATGTACAACCCAGCACCCCAGGGCACAAACCAAACGGTGCTACCTGGGCCCCCCCCTTGAGTCCAAAAGCAAAGGGAGAGGGGAAAAAACCTGCTGGTGGGAGAGCTGCTGCAGTCCAGCTAAAAGTGGTGATTGTTGTCCAGCCGAGGGTGGTGGTGAGCTGCAGTCTGGCCAAGAGCGATGAGTTGCAGTCTGGTTGAGAGCGATGAGCTGCAGTCTGGTTGAGGGCGATGAGCTGAGAGCGATGAGCTGCAGTCTTCCTCTGGATCCCACGAGTGGGGGGAGTGGTAAGGTTCTGAAACTCCAGGTTTATATATTCTCCAGCTCAGGCAGCAATGCTTAGCCCCTCCCCCAGAGTGGGGAATTCCATAAAAGGATGTTCAGTCCTTCCCTCAGAGTGGGGAATTCCATAAAAGGATGTGAGGGTGCTCAGTCAGGGAATTCCACAAAAGGGCATGAGGACAGGAGCATGGGGGGGGGGGGGGCACCTCACAGGCCTCTACTGACAACAGTTTCTGGGAAATGGCATGGAGGGCTATAGAATACACAGTTTTGGGCTACACCCATCCAATGATGAATCGGTCCCAGCTGTTCTAACTAGGACACCAGTGCATTGAACATTCCTATCTCAAAAAAATAAGTAACAAACCACTGTTTGTATTGTTTCAAAGACTAATGTTTGTGGTTAATAACAGACAATCTCCATTTTTTATAGTGCGTATGCATTCTCACACCGCATTGCCCGGATCAGTGACAGAAGGCAACCGGCGTGCTGACGCGCTTGCAGGACCTGTAATAGTACCCTAATTGTTTGAACAAGCTAAATTGTCACACAACGTTTTCCACTAGAATGCGAAGGCTTTGAAAAAACAGTTTGACCTTATACTTGACCAAGCCCAATCTATCATTTCATCCTGCCCAGATTGTCAACAAATCACCCCCTTAACTCCAGAAGGAGTTAATCCTTGAGGGCTAGAACCACTTCAAGTGTGGCAAACTGAAGTTACACATGTACCATCTTTTGACAGATTAAAATGGATACATGTCTCTATTGACACCTTTTCTGTGTTTTTAGTTGCCACAGCTCATTCTGGTGAAAAGAGTTGTGATGTTCAATGCCATTTGCTCATATGGGTGTTCCCAAACAGGTTAAAACTGATAATGGACCTTCCAATGTATCTGCTCGTACCCGTGAGTTCTTTGCCCAGTGGGACATTGAACATGTTACAGGAATCCCACACTCCCCTACTGGACAAGCGTTAATCAAACATGCACATCGTATGCTCAAAGAAATGCTACAAAAACAAAAAAGGGGGAGTGCAGGGTTGACTCCTCAGGAGTGTTTAAATAAAGCATTATATGTACTTAATTTTTTAAACTGTTTAGTTGGGGATTCTGCCCCGGCTCAATGCCACTTTATTCTAATACACAACCAGATGGAAGGTGAAGTTGAAGTGTTGTTTAAAGACCTGAGCACAGGGCATTGGCAAGGTCCTCACCTATTGATAACCTGGGGAAAAGGTTATGTTTGTATTTCCACAGATCGAGGATCACGATGGGTACCTTTTTTTTTTGTTCAGCCATATCTTGCACCATCCTCCTAGTGACTAAGCCTTCATGCCTTCCACCAGTAAACAAGAGTTTGGGTTCTCATTGACATAAAATCCTTTCTCCGTGTGTTGCATTAGATGATGATGAAATAAATTTAGAAACCAAATCAAAAACTGTGTATCCAAACACAGACTCAAGTCCGTAATGATGCATGTCAAACTACTTCAGTCTAAAACTATTCCTACATTGATTTTTATTTTCCTCATTTTTTGCATTAAGTAAACTTTTTTCTTACATCAGCAAGAGAATTCTGAACCTTTGACAGAGTTTGCCAAAATTCAAAATTTACTCTCTTCTTCTCTATTCCCTCCCTTCCTAGAAAGAGTTAAGGAGAATCTCTCATTACCAGCTGTAAGCATTGAAGTGATCAAAAATCATACACAGTACTATGAAGTCCTGAAAATTAAACTGTTTGAGTAGATGGCAGCTCCAACAATAGGTCTGATGTGCTACTTTCCAAGGGAAGTTAGCATGTCTCCAGTTATGCTGTTAAGTATCTATGATTTAATAAATTACATTCATCATGGCTAGGTTTCACGAACGAAGATTTGGGAAGGGTTCTACCCACGTTTGTTACAAACACATTGGTCAAAAAGGTCAATAGGAGATAGACATGTCTGGTTGCAAAAGGCACAGCAGAAAGACTCCTTAGGAGATATATTCTGCAAGGCACGATTCTTTCGACATTTTCTTTTCTCCTCAAGAGTGATCCTGCGTGCTTTCTCAAAAGCATCCACAGGTTGGAAGATCCCGTGACATGTTCAAGTGCTGTCTTTAAACAGAAGTGTTTTGAAATAAACCTCAATTCTGCTCTGGCACTCGTGTCTGAGCGGGGTTCATGCCTCAACAACACCTCAAATGGCTGTCCGATAAGGGACTACAGCAGGTTACTGGGAACCAGGAGCAGCAAGCTCTGGGGAACCTGTCTGGAGGTGTCCATATTGCCAAAATCAAAATGAAGAAAAGGAAGAATTCAGCGCACTGGGTTACCTCTGCAAAAAAGGGACAAAAAGGATGAAAAGAGGACAACAGAGTTTCAGCACACAGAGGTAACCAAAACACTTTGGCGAATATGCGACCGACCGGAGTCACCATGGAGTTGTGCGCTGAGTGGTGCGGGGCTGCCGGAGTGGCTTCAACAGCTGTACAACCAGTCGTGCAGAAGTTTGATGGTATCGCAGCTCCGACCGAGTTTGAGGCGGAGCCGCTCACAGCCGAGTCGCCCCACTCGGGCTTGGGGGGTGGAGGCGCAGGCTCAGTGATGGGGCTTTTGGCTAGGCGACAGCACGGTCAGCAGGTGGTTCCTTAGTGGAGCCGCCCGCGACCCCGCTGCCTGCCCTTGGAACTGCGGCGGCGGGAGCTACTGGCTTTGCGGGGATTGACTGCCAGGTTCCATGTGCCGGCACTGCCAACCCCATGGCGGCGTTTGCAGCAGGCACAGAGCCAGGACTAACCGGAGCTGGGGCGGTGGTGGCGGGGGGGGGAAAACTGGCTTTATGCCAGCACCCACGACTGCAGTTGAGACCGTGCTGTATAGAGCACCAAGTAGTGTTGCTGGAGTCGCTGTTCTGGGGGCCGACTGTGGAGGCGGGGGCGCAGCACAGGTGGTTGCCATGGCAGTGGGGGAGGCATGTTAGTTTCACCGGGTTGTACCGTAGCCCCAACCCCGGGACCGTCACGGGGCGACCCCGTGGCAGGGAGGGTGCCGCTGCCTTGCTCCTGCTCCGGGGCAGGGGTGGGGGTGCCTCTCCAGCCCACGGCGGTTGCACGGTCAACATGCGGAAGGAGAGTGGCAGCGGAGGCACCACCATGTTGCCCCTGCCACGCAGCAAAAGTGAAGCCTTCACCATGTTCAGGCATTTCTCTGGGGAGGGGGGAGGATGACTATGACGAGCAAATAGACGGCAAGTCTAAAGAGGACACAGAAGGGGAAACAGCTACAGGGTCGGGCGGGGGGTCCCTCCATAGGTTTATGGAATAAATGCAGGGAGGAAGCATCTCATGTGGGTGACTGGAAATTAGTAAATGCATGCCCTGTTATACATCAACCCCGGCAAGCCCCCCAATACCAAACTTTATCATATGATGTGATTAAGGATTTAAGGCAGATAATTAAAGAGAGTGGTGTCTCCTCACCCCACATTTTCCTACCTAGAAACCCTAAGTAGCACACACGTGTTTGCACCCCATGACTGGAAGGCACTACTAAAAATGGTACTAAGCACTACACAATTTAGTGTATGGCTCACGGACTTTAGAGAAAGCTGTAAGGTTTATAATAATGAGCAAACTAATGCACAAACGAGAATGACTTATGCTCAATTAGTGGGGGAGGGGGCACATTCAAAACCTGAGTCCTAAATAGACTACCCCCAAGAGATATACGAAGTAATCGCAAAACTTGTATTGAGAACAGTGCGAAAACTTCCACTTACAGACAAAGACTCTAACCTATCCTTTTCCAAAGTCTTCCAAGGGTCCACTGAACCTTACCCCAAGTTTCTTGATCGACTGCAGGCTTCCTTAGAGAGGCAAATTGATAATGACGAGGCGAGAGAGATACTCTTCAAACAACTCGCCTACGAAAATGCCAACTCTGACTGTCGAAGGGCCCTGCAGTCAATCCCCAAACACGACCAGTGCACATTAGCTGAATTGGTCTGAGCTTGCCAGGATGTCGGGTCAGTCAATCACCACACAGACTTGCTAGCCACAGCATTAGCAACCAAACTGCGTGTATCCGAAGGGGAAAAGGAAAAAGGCAATTGCTTCCGATGCGGAGCAACTGACCACATTAAAAGACACTGCACTAAAAGACCCCCAGGATACTGCCCCCGATGTGGAAAGAGAAAACACTGGGCTAGTGAATGCAAGTTCCGGGGTGGTGTAAAAGGGGGGATTAAACCGCAGGGAAACGGGAAACAGGGCGCGAAGCTGCGCACCCTGACCAACCAGACAAAAACGGCTTCAAACAACGTGCCAGCGATTTACTCGCTGCCACCTCAGGCAGCATCGGGCTGGACCTGACCTCCAGAGAACCAATAGTTTTAATATCTACTGCAGTGGTTTTGATACCCACTGGAGTCTGGGGACCTCTGAAGGCGGGAATGCATGCCTTACTAATTGGGCGCTCATCAACTACCACGATGGGTATATTCATTTTACCCAAAGTAATTGATCCAGATTCTCATAATGAAATCCAAATCATGACCTGGACACCTGTGCCACCTTGTTATATACCAAAAGGGCAGCACTTAGCCCAATTAATTCCTTTCTATAGCACTTCCCCCACACAAAAGGGTAATGAGGGTACTGAGACATTTGCAAGCACAAATCCCCCACAGATCCTCTGGGTCAAGTCGATCTCTGCCTCCCAACCAATGATGATATGTCACATTGATGGGCGTAAATTTAAAGGTTTAGTGGATACAGGTGCAGATGTGTCTTTAATTAAAGACACCAAGTGGTCATTAGACTGGCCCACAGTGTTCCCCGTATTGACCATCTTGAGGGTGGGGAGTATGCAAAGACCTAGACAGAGTAAGCATCTGCATACAGTATTGGGGCCTGAGGGGCAGACTGCTAGGATTGCACCCTTCGTAGCTCCCATTCCTTGTACCTTGTGAGGGAGGGATGTCCTCGGTCAGTTTGGTACCACTGTACAGATAGCAACAGCAAACAATCAGGTTTTTCACTAAGGGTCATTGGTCAGCCGTTCCATGGACTTATCAAACTAGAATGGAAGACAGACAACCAGATATGGGTGGACCAATGGTCCCTAAAGAGGGAACGACTAGGTCACCTGTGAGACCTCATACAGGAACAACTGAACGCTGGACATATAGTACCAACTTCTAGCCCATGGAACACTCCGGTGTTTTGCATACCCAAGAAGAGCGGTAAATGGTGTTTACTACAAGACCTCAGAGCAATTAATGCAGCCATCGAGTCAATGGGAACGCTGCAACCAGGACTTCCTTCTCCTGCCATGCTACCTGCAGGATGGCCACTAGTAGTAATATAAAACGAGAAGATGCAAAAAAGGAGCTCCAGAGTCAAAGACACATCCTCATGGAGGTACAGTCAATGCTCTCGTTTATTCCAAAAAAACACACATTATCAAGGGTCCTACAGGGTTCACACGCTCTATTCTAACTTTCTATTGGTTACATTCATTTTCACACACTATATCTATAACTTTATTGGCTCTACTAGCCAAGGCACATTTCCAGGCCCCCCCATCTTCTGGTTTCTCACACCCTGGATAACAACCTCCTTCCTTGTTTTCCTCTATGCAGTTTTCTGATATCTGCTGCTCAAGGACACACAGCTGCTGCTGCAGAACACAGTTCCCTGCCGTCTGACACTCAGACCGGATTGTGCAAGCAGACCTGAAGCAGTATATGTCCTGCATCATCTAAGATTCTCTCAACAGTAATAGACTTGAAAGACTGTTTTTTTTACAATCTTTTTACATCCAGAAGATGCGCCTCGCTTCACCTTTTCAGTTCCCGCCTACAATCATGCGGAACCCATGCAAAGATACCACTGGACAGTACTGCCTCAGGGCATGAAAAACAGCCTGATGATTTGTCAAACAGTGGTAGCCAACATCATACACCCTGTTCAAAAACTCCACCCTTCAACCATCATCTACCATTATATAGATGACATCCTGATAGCAGCAAAACACGAGACTGAACTACAATCCACCTTGACACCATCCAAAAAGCAGGTCTGCAGCTTGCCCCAGAAAAAATTCAACGCACCCAACCTTGGACCTACCTCGGATGGAGGAACACTCAACAGGAAATCATGCCACAACCACTGACTTTCAAAGTAATGGGCACTATGACCCTGAATGATTTGCAACAGCTTCTGGGAACCATTAATTGACTGTGGTCTGTTTTGGGGATCACAACAGAGGAATTGCACCCCCTCTTTGAGCTACTTAAAGGTGACCGAACTCTCACATCTATTCGATCCCTAACCCCAGAAGCAAAACAAGTTCTGGAAGTATGTTCCCAGGCCGTTGAAAACAAGCAAAGCAGACGACGACACCCTGACCTGCACATTCGCCTTACCATCATATCCAGTAAGTTCCAACCTTTTACTGTCCTTTTCCAATGGGATCAGACAGAATTCGACCCCTTGAGGATTCTGGAATGGTTATTTCTTCCCAATCTCCACCTAAGGGAGTTTGGACTATTAATGACATGCTTGCTAAGCTCATCATGAAAGGTAGAGGACGTCTGCAGGAGATGGACGGAAGAGATCCTGAGACGATCTACATTCCAGCCACGAAAGACAACTTAGACTGGTTTCTCACAGAGGATGCTGGGTTTCAGACTGCATTAGCGGACTTCCACGGTAATATTTCCATTCACTTCCCAAAACATAAACTCTGGGTAGAAATAGGAATTCTACACCTGATGGCCACGCGTCGCTGCAAACTACGACCAGTAAATGGAGTCGCAGTCTTCACTGACGGGTCTGGATGATCGAGAAAAACCGCCATGACATGGAGGAACCCTGCCACAGGACAATGGGACAATAAGGTACAAACCTTGGACCAAGGTTCTGTGCAAGTTTTAGAACTAGCAGCTATCCACATGGCATTTGAATTGTTCCATGATCAACCTATGAATGTTGTCACAGATTCACACTATGCAGCAGGATTGGTCTTACGTCTCGAAGCCTCCTTCCTTCGAGATGTCACTAATCCTCATTTATTCACAGAAATTCGTACCATATGGTTTCTTATCAACCACAGAAAATTTGATTTCTACATAATGCACACTCGGTCACACACAGAACTTCCAGGACCCATAGTAGAGGGCAATCAAAAAGCTGATGTAAATGCTATGGTAACTACAGTTCCCAAAATCCTAGAACAGGTTAAACTCTCACACCAGTTCTTCCACCAAAATGCAGGTTCATTAAAGAGGCAATTCCAAATTACAATAAACCAGGTAAGAGACATAATTATGTCATACTCTGACTGCCAGCGAATTACCCCAATGCCATCTAAGGAAGGGGTTAATCTCAGGGGCATAACAGTCAATGAAATCTGGCAGACAGACGTTACACATATAGCTGAATTTGGTAAACTAAAATATATCCATGTTATAGTAGACACACATTCCAAATACATTAATGCAACAGCACACATGGGAGAAAAAACCAAAGATGTTATCAGACACTGACTCAGTTGTTTCGCAATCCTAGGAATTCCAAAAACCATAAAACCCAACAATGACCCTGCTTATTGTTCTGAAAAAATCAAAACATTTCTCACAGATTGGGGGGTACTCCATTCCACAGGCATACCGCACTCACCCACAGGACAAGTGATTGTAGAAAGAACACACCATACACTGAAAGAAATGCTTCAAAGGCAAAAAAGAGGGTAGTCGGTATATAGCCACCAGGAAAGCTTATGGAAAGCGTCATATGTTCTAAATTTCTTAAACTGTGATGATACAGACCATAGTAGGTACGAACGCCAACATAAAACTCAAATACTTTCATCTTCCAAACCACCAGTTATGATCAAAGATCTAATATCTGGGCAATGGTCGGGACCAGTAGATCTCATAACATGGGGAAGGGGATATGCCTGTGTATCCAAGGGTACCAAATTACAATGGGTCCCTTCTAGATGTGTCAGGCCTTATATTAGCTCTCCCCCACAACAGAAACAATCAACAGAAAAAATAAGTGAAGGAAGTGGATTTGAAGAAACATAACCAACAGAAAAAATAAGTGAAGGAAGTGGATTTGAAGAAACATAATCAACAATAGTAAAAGGAACACACCACAAAGTGAAAAACATGTTATAAAAACACAAAAAAGGGGGGGAAAGAGATATGGGTCTGGTCCCTATGTGTGTAAATCTACATTAACACTTCTTTAAAACAGGAATAATCACAAAGAAGCAATAAATGATACAACAGAACCAAAAGAAACACACAAACAGTAACCAATACAAAACCAAAACTCCATGATTCAAACGCAATAAAGGGTTTAAGAATGCATGTGTGAGGAGAGAATGAAATGGTGGCCACCAGAGTATGAATGAGAAAGTTGAGTGGATGCATGTATGTGTGTGTGAACGCAAGTACACTTTATAGCAAGACATCTTAAACACTACCTCAAACAACTACCTCAAACACAACATCTACAACCCAACACATTTCCCTTGCAAATAAAGATGATGCCATTACACAAAATAACCCTTAGATAAAAGGTTATCCACACCTACAAACCCTGGGTAATTTGAGGTTGCTTGAATATTGCACGAACCAATAAAGTTGTAAACAGTTCAATAAAGGCCTTGTGACAATAGGTCCTGGTTTTTATAAATAGTTGAAATAAGATTGGTTATGATAAGAATGTTTAAAAATGTATTGTTTTACAACTTGTTAATTATATAGAGAGAGGGGAGATGTGACAGGAAGAATGTAACAAGGAATCATGGGAGTTGTAGTCTTCCGAGTTCTCATTGGTTGGAAGATCACTTGACATGTTCAAGCGCTGTATTTAAACCAAAGTGTTTTGAAATAAACCTCAATTCTGCTCTGGCACTCGTGTCTGAGCGGGGTTCGTGCCTCAACAACACCTCAGTCTATCTCATCAATTCTCCCTTTGTTGCCCTTGTCTGTGTTATGACGCTGCACTCCAAGTCACAGCACGTGATGTACACAACAGTCAGGACTCAATTCAAGTTCACTGACGCTGCCTTTCTCATAGAAAGGGTTGGGTTGGAAGGGACCTTAAAGACCATCTCATTCCAACCCCCGTTCCATGGGTTGGGTCACTTTCCACTAGACCAGGTTGCTCAAAACCCCATCCAACCTGGCCTTGAACACTGCCAGGGATGGGGCAACCACAGCGTCTCTGGGCAACCTGTGCCAGTGCCTTACCACCCTCACAGTCAAGAATTTCTTCCCAATATCTAATCTAAACCTGCCCTCTGTCAGTTTGAAGCCATTCCCCCTAGTCCTATCCCTCCATGCCTTTGTCCAAAGTCCCTCTCCAGCTCTCTGGTAGCCCCTTTAGGTACTGGAAGGTGCTCTAAGGTCTCCCTGGAGGCCTTCTCTTCTTCATGCTCAACAACCCCAACTCTCTCAGCCTGTCTCCACAGCAGAGGTACTCCAGCTCTCTGATCATCCTTGTGACCTCCTCTGGACTCACTCCAACAGATCCACATCCTGCTTATGATGGTGGCCCTAGAACAGTACTCCAGGGTCTTTGCATATATGTAAATACATGCCTATGTGTGCGTGCACACATACATGTGTACACATGTACATACATTACTGGCACAAATATTACACTGTGGGCACAAAGGATTATAGTGAATGGGGTTGCATCAGGCTGGCAACTGGTCACTAGTGGGGTTTCACAGGACTGCATTTTAGGGACAGTTCTCTTCAACATCATAAATTACTTGGATGCAGGACTCAAAGGGATACTGTGTAAGTTTGTCGATGATATTAAATTTGGAGGTGCTGTTGACTCCCTCGAAGGCAGGGAGGCCTTGCAGAGAGACCTTGACAAATTAGAGGCCTGGGCAATCACCAACCGCCTGAAGTTTAACAAAGACAAGTGCCAGATTCTGCACCTGGGATGGAGCAACTCTGACTGTTCATATAGACTGGGGAACCAGATGCTGGAGAGCAGCACCATGGAAAGGGACCTGGGGGTCCTGGTCAACAGCAAGTTGAATATGAGTCAACAGTGCCCCGACAGCCAGGAGGACCAACCATGTCCTGGGATGCATCAGGCAAAGCATCACCAACTGGGCAAGGGAGGTGATTGTTCTGCTCTACTCTGCACTGGTGGAGCCTCACCTTGAGTCCAGTGTGCAGCTTTGGGCACCACAATATAAGAAAGATATTAAGCTATTCGAGACCATCAAAAGGAGGGCTACAAATATGGTGACAGGTCTAGAGGGGAAGACATATGAGGCACAACTGAGATAATTTGTTTTGTTCAGCCTAGAGAAGAGGAGACTGAGGGGAGACGTCATCGCAGTCTACAGTTTCTTCATGAGGGGAAGCAGAGGGGCAGGAACTGATCTCTTCTCTCTAGTGACGAGTGATAGGACCTGAGGGGATGGCCTGAAGTTGTGTCAGGGGAGGTTTAGTTTGGATATTAGAAAAAAGTTCTTCACCCAGAGGGTGGTTGGGCACTGGAACAGGTTCCCCAGGAAATTGATCACAGCACCAAGCCTGACAGAGTTCAAAAAACATTTGGACAACACTCTCAGGCACATGGTGTGACTCTTCAGGTTGTCCTCTGCAGGGCAAGGAGTTGGACTTCGATGATCCTTCCAACTTAGGATATTCTATGATTCTATGATATATATTTATATGTACTCTTTTCCAAAAAACAATGTGTATCATGCTGTTTTCTTTCCTCTTGACTGTGGGAAGGGCGATTTGTTTGTCTTAGGAAGAAAACATGAGGGTCTTTCTTCATAAAATCAATATCCTCCTTCTGTCAACATGTCACATACAACTGCAGTCACTGCATTAGGAATGCAAGTGTTAAAAATTTCATCCCTCTCTTCTAGGCATCTGAAGATGCTTGACAGTTACTTAACCAAGACCCCACAATGTCTCAGAGATTAGTTTCAAAATACACGGCCTTTAACAGCAGTTTCAGCTTATGAAGCCCCTGCATCCATAAAGCCAGTTCCAAGTACTTGTTCAAACCCCTCAAGGATTTGATTCTGCATGTTATGTCGAACTATCTCATGATATGAAATATGGTATGGAATGCTATAGAATCACCTTTAAGATCATCAAGTCCAACCATTAACCCAACACTGCCAAGCCCACCACTAACCATGTCTCCAAGTGCCACATCTACACATTTTTTAAATCCCTCCAGGGATGGGAATTTTCCTTGTCGTTACAGTTCCCTTGTTTCACAGGTAATTGAGTCTTTCTAAATTAAATAATGAGACTTTTTTCACAGGTGTAGAAAAGAAAACAACAACTCTTTACTGAAGAATATATATATAGGTAACACAACAAAACCAAGCAATAATCCCATAACCAAACTTCCACTGAAAACACTTTTTTGCCTTTTGACGTAGTTATAACCACAACCAGCAGGGGGCGCTGGTGCCTCAGGAGGCAAGGGCTGCAGTGCCTCACAGTTGCCAGGTGGCACTGTTAGGCCTCCGTAGGAGCAGAGGCTGCTGTTTCTCACTGATGGTCGGCAGATGGCGCTGTTGGGCTCTGGTGGCCACCGCATCTGTGGGACCAGGAGTGCGGGAGGCAGCTGAACACAGACCCCCACCAAAGGGGGGGGAGGGAGAAGGGGAAAGGGTGATTCCTCCTGTGGACTCAAAGACTGGCTCTGGCTGAAACTCCTCTTCCTCGTCAATGGGTGTAAACTGCTACCGGTACGGAGAAGGAGGAGAAGGATGGGAAAGAGTAGTCTTTCCCCCCAATATTTCCTCTGCAGATGGTACCAGTTTCTCTGATGAAATTCGAGGCAAGTCCGGGCAGTGGGCAGAACAGGGCGCCAGGGAACGGAGGCGAACCGGGGCCAAAAGAAGCGAGATGACTCGACCGAAAAATCAATGAACCCGGAACCCTCGTCTCCACACACACACTCCCTGAGTCAGGGCAAAAGTAAAGTGCAGACCTCAGGAAAAAAAAAGAAACAATTCACCTCTTCCTACAGTCTTACCAAACCATTAGTTTGGAATGTGGGACTATCAACTAATCCTTTTGTGTGTGGTTCCCTTCCCCCTCCTCCTCAACACCTTCCTTTCACAGTGGTGCCCCTGCTTGGGTCACACTAGCAGGGATCAAAGTCTCTTCATCAGCTAAAGCAACAACTGGGACTAGCTCTACCTGTCCCCACCCCACTGTGTTCGCCACGGTCTTAAACTTTGGGATCGCTCCCTGCTCAAACCTCGCTCTCTCTGTCCCTGGGTCTTCTCCTCCTTTCTCGCCTGCTAGTATAGCTGGGACAAACTTTGCTTGTTTTTGTCCTGTTATGCGCATTCCCACAGCATTAGAAACAGGCAGCAACTTTCTTTTCCCCCCCCCGCACCAGCTAGCTCTGTCGCCGTGGTAACGGCCGTTCCAGAAACCTCCCCTGCACTCTGAACTGGGAGTTCCGTTGCCACGGCAACGTCTGTTCGCAAAATTGCTCCACCGTCCACCATACTCACCTTCTGTTCTCTATTGCGATACACTGTCCAAGCTATATCCAATAATTCATCAATATTCCTTTCAATACCACCTGCCCTTTGCAGTTTTTTTCTTTATATCATTTGTGGACTGTCCTACAAACAAATACACCAGGTGTTTTTTCCCTAGGTCTGACTATATCAATATCAGTGGATTTCTCTATGACATTGATGCCTTAAGCCCCTAATAGTTTTTTTTATTTTTCTAGTATTTGTAAAACTTGTAAGTTTTATAAGTAGTGGAAGTAAGTTTTAAAAGCAGAAACCCTTCCCTTCTTTGTCCCTTGTCCCTTTCCCTTTCCCTGTAGCACCCTTGTTTACACATTCCTTAACCCTCTTACCCCATTCTATGCTCCCTATATCAGTCCTACTCCTGAATCCAATAGAAATGTTTAGTCTTTTGTCAAGGCAAGGTCTAGACAGTTGACAGAACAGCATATCTGGGCCTAAACCACAGAATGAAGTCAAGAATTAGGCAACTATGTACCCTTTGTGCTCTGATGATGATGAAGGTGACGAAGTAGGGGGTCCCGAAATGCACCCCAGACCCATTTTCAGGGGGTGGACCCCGGGGCGGTCCAGAGGAAAGGCCACAGGGTGGATACATCTGGGATTGGATGGATGATGTTATAAAATGTAACCTCTCGGGCACAGGGGTACGTGCGCGAGCGTCTTGTAACATCTTAGCCTTGGCAAATAAACCCTTTCTTATCTCACCCCTAATTAACTGCTCTGGAGATTATTTCAGCACCTAAATCCCACGGCAACAGTTGGTGGCCCGTACGTTGGGGAGACCTGGACCGGGACTTCTTCAGACTGGAAACTTTCATCGTGCAGGAATATTCCTCAGCAAGCCGGCTTTTATCTGAGATAATTCCCGCCCCAGTCTGAGAAGCCCAGCTCCACAGAACCCACGGAAGCAAGCACGGAGCACAGAGGTGAGATAAGAAAAAAGCGAATAAGGAAACGGTACCTATTTTAGTTGGTTAGCAGCTGCGGGAAAGTTTTGTGTTTTGTGTTCCATGATAGGCAACACGGGTTCCTGGAAAGTTAACTTAAAGACTTGGGCCCAGATAGTCGCGGAAGTCGCTTTCCAGGGGGTGAACGGGTGGTTCACCATCCCAGGTCAGAGTGGTTCAGCCTAGGGCTGTTTGGTTTGGAGGGGACGCCCTCCCGTGCTCTGACGCTGTGGAAGAGCCGGTGGGGCTCTGGAGTCGGTGTGACTCGGTAAATACTTGAGAGGTTACGTAACAGCTTTGTAACCTAAAGGTAGTAAGTTTGAAACCCAGTGTGTGACTGTGGTTTGTTTTTGTTTTGCAAGCATGGGTTGTGTGGATTCAAAAGTTGAGATCCCTGAGGAATCCCCCCTGAGAATGATTCTAAAGCATTGGAAAACTTTGGTTAGTTCTGAAACAATTTTAAAGAAAGAACTGTGTAGGCTGTGTATGCATGCCTGGCCGTTGTTTGGACAAATGAGAGGGGTAGCTTGGCCAGAATTCGGTTCCTCTGAGCTAGACATGGTACTGAAGTTAATTTCTCTCCTCAATGCGGAGCAAAGATGGGATGAAATCAGGTACGCGGAATTGTTTATGTTTTTGTTAACACGCCCTGGATTGAGGGGAGAGAAGAGAAACGAAAGTTCAGAGAAGGTGGAAAAATCAGAAGTGGAGTCAGAAAAAAGAGGAAAAGATGGAGGTAAAACCCCCGTCCCACGAGTTCTATTAAAAAAACACGGGGAATGGTGATTTAAATGTGTTAGTGTCACCTAATGAGAGAGATTATATCCCTTACCCTTTTAACATAGTAGTTACACACACTCAACTCTGTTATCCCATTCTATATAAATCCCTCTAAATTCCATAGCGTGTTTAGTCTGCTTTTCAAGGTAGAATTGTAGAAAAACAACCTAAGGTCTGGACCAGAAGATATCGCACAGACACAGTGACCTTCAAGCCCAGAACTTTGGAGGAACTCCAAGGACTGAACGTGCTGCAAGGAAGATGAAGATGAGGAAGAAGGGGTCTCAAAGACCCCAAACCCAGTTCCCAAAGGGGCGTGTCGGAGGGCAGAACCGGGGGTGGACAAATCTGGGATTGGATGGATCTTATTATAAAATCATAAAACCACTGTCTAGAGGTGCATCATGTGTATTCCCTGGACCTCAGGCATGAGACTAAAGGGCCTACTCTCTATCTTATCTTATACACTAAATTGGCCTGGAGTCTCTTTCCTCTGCCATCTCTCAAGGCAACAGTGGTTTAATGTCATTGGTTTTTGTGCCAAGAGTCAATAGAAGAAGCCAAGAAAGCAATGGATTAGTTTGACATAAAATAACAATTTCAAAAGACAGATGGATCTGTTAGCCTGCGCCCATATGCTGGTTCTGTCACTATTGCAAAGGGAACCCACAAAGTCTCACACATTGGACACGCAAGAATTTGGGTTTCTTTTGTTTTGGGGTTTTTTTCCCTTTTTTTTTCTTGGGGGTATGGTGTTTGATACTGTCTTAAGAAAAGATTTTTGCTTCTATCAAATTGCCCTGAAAATATAAATGCAGGAGGATGAACCTGAAGCCAGGTAAAACCTGGAAAACGAATTTAGTAGAGCAATGTAAGGATTAGAGAGAGTTAAAAGTAAAATGCTGGCTTTAAGTAAAGCAGAGAGAACTTAGTATTAAGAAATAGCGGAGGCAATAAATTCACTAGAATACAGGACACTCTGACATGAGAGAACATAAGCATGAACAGAAAGAATTAAAAATGTTAGCATACACAAAAAAGGACATATGGAAGAAAAACAAAAGGAGATAAGATAAGGGACAAGCCAAGAAATCAGGTACTCTTGCCAGATACTGAAAATCCTCGCCAAATGCACAAGGAAACTACCCAAATTAGGGAAGGTTCAAAAGTTTATGAAGATGATGATGAAAGGACACTGAGTTCATGATGAAGAAAAACAGGAACGACCACCGAAGTTCTCCCCAAATTAGAGACCACGCCTCAAACTCCGCCTCGACTCCGTCTGTTATGAATATTAAAAGTAGATGTTGCAAGATAATGAATATTCATAATATGTGATGTAATTGCTTGGTAAAAAGTGTATAAAAAGCTCAATTGTAAGTTTCTCGAGCAGAGCAGGTTGTCCAGGGTGACCTGGTCGTTCCCCGGCCGCTCCCCGGCCGTAAATAAATACCTCCTGCTTATAGACTGAAAATTCTGTCTCTGAGCAGTTCCTCCGCGCCTTCTTTGGGGCACAAATTAGCATCAAAACTGGTTTAAAAAGTTTAGCATTAAAAAAATCTGAAAGTATTCACAAAATTTAACAGACTTTCATGGAAGTTGATATCTGACTTTAGGAGAAAAAATTAACACAGAATTACTGATCAGTGACACCTGATCTCACAGCCTGGAATTCCAGTAGTAGAGTATTCCTGTATTCAATTTTGGTCCTCAAACATGGTGCTTTATCATAACAGTTAGACACTTAAGACCCAGTGAGCGTTTCTTTGAGAAACTATAAAGGGATCAGTAAAATATTTAATATTCATATTAATCAACTCTGAATGCCCTTGAGTAAGAGATATATTACCTCTGGCTATTCACAGGATATCCTCTCACTTATAATGGAATGGAAAGGAAAAGAAATTAGAGTAGTTCACCTGCAACAAACTGCGTCACTGTTAACCTATGAAGCACATACACCATGTTGAAATAAAGACAAGACAAAATAAAATAAAAATTTAGCCATATTAGTTGAAAGTTAGCATGAAATATGACTTTGCGAATTGTAACCGCTTGCAAATAGAAACCTGCCCAATTTTGGGCAGTGTCATAGGTTTACTTGTTCTAAAAATCCAAGCAGAAATTTTCCTTTCCCCTGTCCCACTGTAAGAGAAGGATGCTGAATGAGGACCGATAAGGGGTAATTGACTATACAAAAGAACTAGCTGGCAGACCTGCATTCCAGGCTAATAGCCCTTCCAAAACTGCAGGGAGGGGAGAGGAGTTTTTCTCCTCCTCTTCTTGCAAACGGGGGACACTTCACTTTTTGCCTTAATGGGGGTAAGGTGTGTGTTGAAAAAGCTCTGAGGCCGTTTTTGCTCTCAACCTGGTCATCTGTCTTTTCTCCAGCCTCGGTTTGCCTGCGGCCTGCTCTGCCTCCAGCCAGACCTGCTCGGTTTTCATCGAAGAGTTTGTACTCATTTAAGAAAGGGGTGAGTCTCGACTGCAGCCAGCCGCAGTGTGAGTTTAGTGGGAAAGAAACCTCCCTTCTTTCCCCCTTTCCCCTTCCCCTCCTCAGTGGGGAGGAAATCTCCATTTCAGCTTCTCCCGCGATCCGGGGGCCCCACGTGGTGACCGCCAGAGCCAAACAGTGCCTCCTGCTGACCAACACAGAGCACTGCAGGCTCTGCTCCTCCAGTGATCCAACAGTGCCCCCTGCCAACCGTGATTAGAATCGCGCTAGAGGACAGAGGGCTATCAAACTGTTTCCTTTTTGAAGGGGACTTTTGGGTACAGGACTATTGTTTCGTTGGTTTTGTGTTCTTTTGCTGGTTTTTTTTGCCAATATACATATATCCTTTAATAAAGGGTTGTTATTTTCTTTTTTCCATACTTCCTCGATTGGAGCCTCTTAAAATTGCTGAGAGAGAAGAGTTTGGTCTACCTCATAACTCACACTCCTTAGCAAAACATTTTCAGTCTCATTAAACTGAGACAGGCAGTTAAGATAAAGGGGAACTATAGCTTACATAAACAAATAAGATAAGGGACTGACAGGGAAAGCGAGAAAAGAAAGGCTTTTAGCACGTAGCATTGCAAGGGAGACAGGAGATGGGTGGGGGAACATAGCTGTTTGAAATGATAAAGCTTTATGTAACTACTCTATAGTAATAAAAATAGGGGATAGGTAACCGAATGTCTATTTAGATAAGGCAGACTTCGTTCCAATTCTCAAAGAGTGTATATGATAGATAATTTTTGAAACCTGCTCCTTCCAAATATATAAAAGCTGTTATGTTTCTTTTCTCAGTGGA
This sequence comes from Corapipo altera, assembly GCF_003945725.1. Lineage (NCBI taxonomy): Eukaryota > Metazoa > Chordata > Aves > Passeriformes > Pipridae > Corapipo > Corapipo altera. The sequence continues at coordinate 77,353 of NW_020885013.1, read as the reverse complement.
CGTGCACAGGGGGGCGAAACCTTCCTGCATCTCCCCGGTCGTAATAAAAAGTGTGCTTTATATATTATTTAAGGATATCTTTGAATCAATGTAATCTCAAACATCTATTATTATAGGTTTGGCGTAGAAAATACTTCACTGCATAACAGTGTACAGTCCAGGGTATAGAGTGTGGCAAGCGTGATGATGCAACGTGAGAACATGATGTGACTCCATCTTATGGTTGGATTTGATAATCTTGATTCTATGATTCTAAGTCCTCCAAAAAGAGTCTTAAGCAGTCCAATACATTGTGAAATATATATGACAGGTCTTCATAAGCATCACGATGCTCCTACCATACTGTCTGCTATCCTCATTGCAGCCTGTGTATCTCTTCAGTACAAACATAACCTTGGAGTGCTAAATTGGGAAAGTTTCCGGTAGAGAGAGTGAATCACAGAATCACAGAATCCTAGAATGGTTTGGGTTGTAAGGGACCTTCAAGATCATCTTGTTCCAACCACCCCTGCCGTGGGCAGGGACAGAATTACAGAATCAACTAGGTTAGAAAAGACCTCTGAGATCATCAAGTCCAACCTTTGACCTAACGCCACCTTGTCAAATAGACCATGGCAATAAGTGCCACATCCAGTCTCTTCTTAAATACCTTCCAGGGATGGTGGCTCCACCACTTCCCTGGGCAGCCCATTCCAATGCCCAATCACTCTTTCTGTAAAGAACTTTTCCCTAATGTCTAACCTAAACCTCTCCTGGCACAGCTTAAGACTGTGCCCTCTTGTCCTACTGCTAGTTGCCTGGGAGACCAATATCCGCCTGTCTACAACCTCCTTTCAGGTAGTTGTAGATAGTGATAAGGTCTCCCTGAGTCTCCTCTTCTCCAGGATAAACAACCCCAGTTCTCTTAGCTACTCCTCATAGGACTTGTGCTCCAGTCCCTTCATCAACCTCGTTGCCCTTCTTTGGACATGCTCCAGCACCTTAATATCCTTCCTAAACTGAGGGGTCCAGAACTGGACACAGTACTTGAGGTGTGGTCTAACCAGTGCTGAGTACAGGGAAAGAATCACTTCCCTGGTCCTGCTGGCCACACTATTCCTGATACAGGAAAGGACCTGATATTGGCCTTCTTGGCCACCTGGGCACACTGTTGGCTTATATTCAGCCTGCTGTCAGTACCCCCAGGTCCCCTTCTGCCTGGTCACTCTCCAGCCACTCTGTCCCCAACTTGTAGTGCTCCATGGGGTTGTTGTGGCCAAAGTGCAGGACCCAGTACTTGGTCTTGTTAAACCTCATACTGTTGGATTTGGCCCACCTATCCAGCCTGTTCAGGTCCCTCTGCAGAGCCCTCCTACCCTCCAGAAGACTGACACTCCCCCTCAACTTGGTGTCATCTGCAAATTTGCTAATGGTAGATTCGAACCCCTCATCCAGATCATTGTCATAGGACAATCTTGCCTTCAGCCTTCTCCCCCCCCTTCCCCGCCTTACCCCCTCCCGGTTGCCACAGGTTTCTTCCCCCCACCTGGGGAATTAGGACTTTGTTTTGTTTCTTGTGAAAGTTTTGATTGCACAATTTGTTGTTTATTCAGATTTTGTTAATAAAGAGTTGTTCTTTTCCTTTTCCACACTTCCACCTGAAGTTTCTTAATTTCTAAGTGTAATCTTGTTAAACTGGGACAATCATCAGTAAAGATATTAAACAGGACTGGGCCCAACACTGATCCCTGAGGGACACCACTAGTGACCGGTCACCACCTGGATGCAACACCATTCACCACCACTCTCTGGGCCTGGTCAGCCAGCCAGCTCTCAACCCAGCAGACAGTGCACCGATCCAAGCCATGGGCTGCCAGCTTTTTCAGGAGTATGCTATGGGAGACGGTGTCAAAGGCTTTCCTGAAGTCCAGGTAGACAACATCCACAGCCTTCCCCTCATCCACTAACCAGGTCACCTGGTCATAAAAGGAGATCAGGTTGGTTAGACAGGACCTGCCCCTCCTAAATCCGTGCCGGCTGAGTCTTATCCCCTGGCCGTCCTGTAGGTGCCCTGTGATCGCACTCAAGATGATCTGTTCCATAACGTTGCAGGGCACTGAGGTCAGGTTGACAGGCCTGTAGTTCCCTGGACCTTCCTTCCAGCCCTTTTTATGGATGAGTGTCACATTGGCCAACTTACAATGATCTGGGACCTCCCCGGTTAGCCAGGACTGATGATAAATGATGGAGAGCAGCTTAGCAAGCCCTTCCGCCAGCTGCCTCATCACCCTAGGATGGATCCCATCTGGTCCCATAGACTTGTGAGGATCTAAGTGGCTCAGCAGGTCACTTACTGTTTCCTCCTGGATTACAGGGGGGTTATTTGGTTCCCTGTCCCTGTCTACTAGCTGAGGAGGCCAGTTGTCCTGAGTTGTCTTATTGTTGAAAACTGAGGCAAAGAAGGTGTTAAGTACCTCAGCCTTTTCCTCATCTTCCATAACTATATTCTCCCCTGCATCCAATAAGGAATTGAGGTTTTCCTTGGCCCTCCTTTTGCTAATCATGGCTGGGCTTCGTGAACGAAGATTTTGCTAATAATGTATTTATAAAAACACTTTTTATTATCCTTTACTGAAGTGGCCATATTAAGATCAAATTGTGCTTTCGCCTCTCTAATTTTCTTTCTGGATGACCTAATGACATCCTCAAACACTTCCTGAGTTGCCTGCCCTTTTTTCCAAAGGTGATAAACCCTCTTTTTTTCCCTAAGTTCCTGTAAAAGCTCCCTGCCCAGCCAGGCCGGTCATCTTCCCCACTGGCTCATCTTAGGGCACATAGGGATGGCCTGTTCCTGCTCCTTCAAGATTTCTTTCTTAAAGTATGTCCATCCTTCCTGGGTCTCTTTTTTTTAAGGGCTGTTTCCCAAGGTACTCTCTGAATCAGCCTCTTGAATAGGTCGAAGTCTGCCTTCTGGAAGTCCAGGGTAGAGGTTTTGTTGATATCCTTCCTTGTTCCACTGAGTATTGAAAACTCTATCATTTCATGGTTCCGCGTACCCCAGACAGCCTCCGACCACCACACCTCCCACCAGTCCTTCTCTGTTTGTAAACAGCAGGTCTAGCAGGGTCCCACCCTGTAGTTTTATAGAGCCATGTAACTTAGACTATGTAGCTTATTAGTGTAGGTTAAGCTATGTAAAGGTCAGGAGTTTCTCAACAAGCAGGAATTTTAACGAGGTAAAAGGTTTTTCTATCTGTGAAGCAGAACTGATAAAAGGAACACAAAACTAGTAAGCTAGTCAAAACTGGTCATAGGGTTTGACACTGTTCCAAAAGATGTGATGGTGTGCCAAAAGTGAGAGTTCAAGAAAAGGACAGTGTGAGGAAGATGACAAACAACCACTAGGGGGTCGTGAACGACCACCCAAAGGGACCACCGACTCAAAATGAGAGGCATGTCAAGGGGAGAAACAGTTTTGGGAAATGGGAGGGACAAGATTAGGTAATTCTTGAATTGTTAATTAGGTAGCAGGGCCGCGTGCACTCGGCGCGGCCCAACCGTCTCGGCCCCGGGTCGAGTGCACTCGGCGCGGTCCGGCCTCGGGCGCTCAGGCCCGGCCCCGGACTGCAATTGGACATGCCTGTCTCGTATTGGCCTTTTTAGCCACCAGTGCGCTTGTGACAAATGTGGGTAGAGACCTTTCCCAAATCTTCGTTTGCGAAGCCTAGCCATGATGATGAATTAGGTAGCTGAATAAAGCCATGGAGTTTTTGTAATTTGGCATGCACAATTTGGAGAAAATATTCTCTTGTGAATCCATCACACTGAAATAAAAGAATGCTTTGCTCCCTAAAACTCAAAAAAGGGTCTTAGAGAGTTTCTTTATACCCCGTTTTTGGGCAACAGCCCCTGGTAGGCTTGCTCACCAGCTGCAACAAGAAGCTATCCTCCATACACTCCAAGAACCTCCTAGACTGCCTCTTCTCCACTGTTGAGTTCCCAGCAGACATCCGGCAGGTTAAAGTCTCCCACAAGAACAAGGGCTGGCGATCTTGAAACATCTGCCAGCTGCTTATAAAATAATTCATTCACCTCTTCGTCCTGGTTGGGTGGCCTATAACAGACTTCCACCAGGATATCAGCCTTGTTGGCCTTCCCCCGATTTTTCCCCTTAAGCACTCAACCTTATCATCACTAACCTCAAGTTGTACAGAGTCAACAGACTCCCTAACATAGAGAGCCACCCCTCCACCTCTCCTACCTTGCCTGTCTCTTCTGAAGAGCATGTAGCCATCCATGGCAGCACTCCAGTTGTGTGAATCATCCCACCACATTTCCATGATGGTGACTATGTCATAGTTTTCCTGCTGAGAGATGGCTTCCAGTTCCTTTTGTTTGCTACCCATACTGCGTGCATTAGTGTACATGCACTTCAGCTGAGTGGCTGATTTCACCCCTAACTCTGGTTTACCACCCTTAGGTTCATCTCTGGAAAGCCTGGTATCATTGAAACAGGAACCAGGTGTGGGAAACAACTGGATGGTAGGCCTTGAATTTGAGCAGTTGCAGCTGTGAAGTTGTAAGGAATGTAAACAATCCAGGATGAGAAAGCAGAAAAGGAGAAAAACTGCTGTAAATAATAGGTGCTGCTTTTGAGATTTGCCAGCATGCGAAGAAGTGTCGACCATCTATCAAAAGATGAGTTTAGGTGCGTGAACAGGAGTACCTGACCAATGAAATATAATATGCTTGTGCATGGACAGAGAAAAAGAATATAAATCTAAGCCTATTGTAAATAAAGATGCCTTGTGCCTTTGCCTGCCTAATTGCTACCTGAGAGCATTCTTGGCCGTGGTCAATTGGTGAACCCCAGGACGTGATTTATTGCGAAGAAGATTTACTGCAAAGAGGATTTATTGCAAAGAGAGCAGTGGCGACGGAACTCCAATGTAGCATTTGTCGGAGGACCTGAGAGCCGATCGGTGGACCTGAGAGCCAAAAAGAAAGTCTGGACTTAAATTACTTACAGACACCTGGAAAAGAGGTGAACCGTTGGGGAATAAATAATGGGCGTGCAGACATCCATGGAAGAAAAATCTATTGTCACAATACTAACAAAAATACTAGAGAAACGTGGTGTTAAATATGAAGAACGTGCCCTACGCACCTTGCTTGTCTGGTACAAAAGTAATGGGGTTAATGCTAATGCTCAGACTGCATTTTGTATAGAAACTTGGGACAATGCAGGGAAGGTGCTTTTTGACGCAGCTACTAGAGGGGATGCTGTAGCTACAAATTCCTTAACTACTTGGAGGCTTGTCATCAACTGACTGAAGCAGCTCAAAGCAGATCGGAAAGTTGCTTCTGCAACAAGTAACGCTCTACAACCTGAGGTGTCTGGGACTGCATCCAGAACTGCTGCAGCAGGTCCCTCTCAAGCCCCCCCACCTACAGAACCCCAAGGGGAATTAACTGCATCTCATCCCAATAGTGTTGGGAGGCCAGGGACCACTCCTGCCGTGGACTGCGCAAAGGTCCCGCTGCCCCCAGACATGGGGGAAGGGTGGGAAGCTCCTGCTCAACCGTCATCACCTTTGAATTTGTGACAGTCGGAGACTAACCCATGGGGGGTGATAGAGGAGCCCATGTTAATAGACTTGTCAGCTGATGAAGGAGTCGGAGGACCAAGATCCTGTCCCCTGAGTTCTCGAGCGGAACCTACTGCACCTCCTTTCCCCCTGGGGCAGCTTGTTTTGACCATGCAACTGGTGCAGGTTTCCATTTCCGCAAATTTTGGCAGAAGATCAAAGAACAGGCTCTAAAGGAGGGAGACTCCGATATGGTACAAGTCCTTGGGGGTGGCCCATTGCTCACATACCCTATAATTAGTAACAATGGTAAAGAGCCTGACAAATGGGAACCATTTAATTATTCTATTATTAAGGACTGGCATCAGACTGTTATGCAGCATGGGGTTAGCTCGCCTTTTGCACAGTCTTTAATCAGAGGAATTTGGGCAAGTGAACTTACTTCTCATGATATACGTTCAGTCGCACAAGTGTGTTTTAACCCCACTCAGGTACTAATGTTCGAAGCACATTGGAGAAGGTTAGCGGAAGAGGCAGCGTTGGGAAATTTGGGATGCTTTCAGGACGACCCTAGGTTTGGTGCAGGCCTTCCTCAGTGGCTTGGGGATGCACCACTTAGCCACAATTGCTTCATCCTCTTATTTTGCAGCAAACCAAAGAGCTCGCTGCTCAAGCTTTGCTTCTTGTCCCTGATACAGGCAGACCAAAGCAATCATGGACAACTATTAAGCAAAAGCCCAATGAACCTTATGTGCAGTTGTTGATAGACTAAGAGAAGCACTGGAAAAGCAGGTGCTTAATGTGGTGGCTCTGGATACACTTATATTACAACTAGCCCAAGATAATGCTAACACAGACTGTAAATGTGCACTGCTATCTCTGCGTAGTAATGCAATCCTGATTGATATGATAGAAGCCTGTGAAAAAGTGGATTCTGTGTCTCACCAGATGGAGGCCCTGGCTACTATGTTTGCAGCAGCGGTAAGGGTAGAGAAGAGGTGTTTTCATTGTGGACAGTCTGGACATTTCAAAAAACAATGCCCACGCAGACCCCTCACTGTGTTGAGCTCAAATTCTATGCTATTTTGCTCACATTGCCACAGACCAGGTCATTTTGCTAAACAATGCCGCTCCAAGTTCATTCTCCAGGGACAACCACTGGCTTCGGGAAACAGGAAGCGAAGCGCGAGGGGAGGTCAAAGACAGCCGGAAGTGCCAGAGTGGATGTTGCCACAGCAGCAATAACTACAATCAAGGACTCTAAGGTGCATAAGGTACTGTTACAAGCACATGGACCATTAGGATATGGTTTAAGTGCTTTACTAGTGGGACGCTCTAGCGCCACGATACAGGGTCTTTTTGTTCTCCCAGGCATCATTGATGCGGACTATACGGGACAAATTCAAGCCATGGTGTGGACCCCCTCCCTGTCAGTCGTTATACCAGCAGGGAGCAGAATAGCACAACTGGTACCTTTCGTCACGAAGGTCCGAAATACAGGGGGTTTTGGGTCTACAGGTGCTCCACAAATTTATTGGACAACAGCCATCAGTTCGGATAGGTCAACTATGACCTGTATGCTCACACTAACACAGGGAGGTTCAAAGAGCTTGCGAAACAAGGGTATGATTGACACCAGAGCTGACGTTACTATCATAGCACATAAAGACTGGCTGAGAGACTGGCCTACGGTGTCAGCGGGAGATGCAATAGCTGGAGTAGGTGGGACTACTCAAAGCTTTCAAAGTAAATTTCCTGTGCAAATTGTGAACCCTGATGGAGAAGTAGCAACAACAAGGCCTTTTGTTGTCATGGTACCACTGAACCTGGGGGGAAGGGATGTTTTGAGCATGTAGGGAGTGTCTGTTGGAACTAACCGCAAGGATTTTTCCTAGAGGTCACTGCGTGTGAGGGCATTAAGTGACCCACCCTTAAGCTGCAATGGCTGACTACAACTCCCATGTGGGTCAACCACTGGTCCCTGGCACCGGAAAAACTGCTTGCCCTCCATGAGCTGGTAAAAGAGCAATTAGAGCATGGAATACTCCTGTATTTGTAATAAAGAAAAAATCTGGAAAGTGGAGGTTTCTTCATGATCTGAGGCAAATAAATTGACTTATGAAAAGTATGGGAGCATTGCAACCTGTCACACCTTCCCCTACCATGATTCCAGTTGGTTGGGACATAAAAATTATTGATTTAAAAGATTGCTTTTTCACCATTCCCTTACATTCGGAGGATGTTGAGAAGTTTGCCTTCTCTGTCCCGGCAATTAACAATCAGGAACCTTGTCAGTGTTATCAATGGACTGTTTTGCCTCAGGGGATGAAGAATAGCCCCATCATCTGTCAGTGATATGTAGCTCAAGCTGTCTGAAGTCCGGCAGCAATTTCCGCAGGTGTACTGTTATCATTGATTATGCCTTGGTACGATGGAGAGACCTCTGCGATGTCCACCATACCCGCGTGATGCCTAGTGCAGAATGATAAACAGACCATTGACTTGTGCACTGTAAACTTAACTTCAATCTTAAATTCAAATCTAAAAGGGGCAGTATCCCAAGGAGAAGACTCCGAGTTAACAATCTCCAATCAACCACAGTGAGAGACACATTCCAGGCAAATCTTCAAACTAGGCTTGAAAACCATTCCTCTGATTCTACAGATGCCTCTCCTGAAACACTCTAGTACCATATTAAAACCAGCATCCTGCAGTCCTCTGAAGAATCCTTAGGGTTCTCCCTCAGGAAGAACAAGGACTGGTTTGATGAAAACAATCAAGAGAACCAGGAATTGTTGAGGAAGAAGAGAACCGCTCACCAAGCACACCTTGTACTGCCTTCCTGTCACATAAGAAAAGCAACCTTTCGTCTTGCATGCAACAAGCTCCAACAGAAACTCTGTGACATACAGAACAAGTGGTGGATCAATCTAGCTGGAAAAACACAATTATGCGCAGACACGGGTGATCACAGAGGATTCTATGAAACCCTGAAAACAGCATACGGGCCTACATACCAAGTCCAAAGCCCTCTACTCAGCACTGATGGTCAAACGCTTCTGACAGATAAAACCTCCATTCTGAATCATTGGTCTGAACACTTTCAGACTCTTTTCAGTACTAGCCATGTAGTCCCAGACTCAGCAATTCAGTCCATCACACAACAACAGCAACTGATGAAGTATGAATTGGATACTGCCCTCACTTTAGGAGAAACTCTCAAGACCATACAGCAGGTGAAAATTGGCAAGGCAGCTGGGGTTGATGGAAACATGGGGACCAAGCACTCCATGCTAAATTTCATGAGTTTGTGGTGCACTGTTGAGAACTAGGTGAACTACCATGAGACCTTCAAGATGCAGTCATCATCACCTTGTATAAGAAGAAGGTAATTAAATCAGACTGTTCAAATTACCGTGGTATTACTCTGCTCTCCACTGCTGGCAAAATCCTGGCAAGAATACTCTTGAACAGACTAATACCTGCTATAGCAGAAGAAATTCTACCTGAAAGCCAAGGTGGTTTCAGAGCCAACAGGAGTACCACAGACATGGTGTTTGTTCTCAGACAACTGCAATAGAAGTGTAGGGAACAGAAGAAAGGTCTCTACGTAACCTTTGTTGACCTCACCAAGGCTTTCGATACTGTGACTAGAAAAGGCCTATGGCAGATTTTGGAACGTTTAGGTTGTCCCCCCAAGTTCCTTAAAATGATCATCTCACTTCATGAGGATCAGCACAGCCAAGTCAGATATGGCAATACACTTTCTGAGCCCTTTCTAATAACTAACGGTGTGAAACAAGGATGTGTTCTTGCACCAACCCTATTCACAGTCTTTTTCAGCATGATGCTCCAAAGGGCCATGGCAGACTTCGATGATCAGGATGGTATCTACATTCGATACCGTACTGATGGAAACCTATTCAACCTAAGGTGACTGAAGACCCATACTAAGACCTTAAACCATCTTGTCTGGGAGCTGCTATATGTTGATGACGCTGCCCTTGTTGCACACACAGAAGCAGCTCTGCAGCATTTAACATCCTGCTTAGCAGATGCTACTGAGCTCTTTGGGCTGGAAGTCAGTTTAAAGAAGACAGAAGTTCTCTATCAACCGGCACCTCAGGAAGTCTTCCATCATCCCCATATCACCATTGGCGAATCAGAGCTCAAATCAGTCCAGTAGTTTAATTACCTAGGTAACCTCATCTCCTCGGATGGTAAGATTGAGGGAGAGATAGACAACAGGTTAGCAAAGGCATAGTGCCTTCGAAAAACTTCATAAAAGAGTTTGGTGAAATAAACACTTGAAGAAAAGTACAAAGATAAGTGTTTACAGAGCCATAGTGCTGTCTACTCTCCTATATGGATCTGAATAATGGGTCATCTACCGCCACCACCTGCGACTCCTAGAACGCTTCCATCAACGCTGCCGCCATACAATCCTAAACATCACTTATGTGACTAATACGTCTGTTCTAGAGCAAACAGCAGTCACAAGTATTGAGGCCATGTTACTGAGAACACAACTGCGTTGGGCAGGGTACATCTCAAGGATGAAGGACTACTGCCTCCCTAAGATCTTGCTCTGTGGTGAACTTGTCACCAGCTGCCGCATGAGAGGAACCCCAAAGAGAAGATTCAAGGACTCCTTGAGACAACATCTCAGCCTTGGCCATATTGATCAACATAACTGGTCTACTCTGACCTCCAATCGGGAGGCCTGGAGACACACCATCTATAACGCTGCTGATGTCTTTGAGAAAACACGCAGGATCACTCTCGAGGAGAAAAGACAACACAGAAAGAATCGTACCTTGCAGAATATACCACGTAAGGAGTCTCTCTGCTGTGCCTTTTGCAACCGGACGTGCCTATCTTGTATTGGCCTTTTTAGCCACCAGCACGCTTGTAGCAAACGTGGGTAGAGCCCTCCCCAAATCTTCATTCGCGAAACCTAACCATGATGATGTAGATGACATTCTTATCACTACACCAAATCAAATGCAATTACACCAGTCAATGCGTGCATATGGTCTACAAATTTCCCTAGAAATTGCAATCTCAAGCACCATGGAAATATTTGGGAGTCAAAATTTTGGATCAGACAATTCAACCACAAACTGTCAAAATTTCACAAGAGGTTAAAACACTGAATGGTGTACAAAAACTTGTGGGGACCGTCAATTGGATATGGTCCTTACTTGGTCTGACCAATGCTCAATTGGCCCCTTTGTTTCAATTGCTAAAAGGCGACAGTGATTTACTCTCTTCTAGAAGCCTAACTACTGAAGCAAAAATTGCACTTCACTTAGTAGAAAGAGCAATAGAAACCAGAAAAACTTATCGCCTTGCAGAGGACCATCCTTTTAATTTGTATGTAGTAATTAATGTTTATTAATTACTGATTCTGCCTATGTATCAGGAGTCCTGTAATGCCTAGATCGTGCTGCATTAAAAGAAGTAAATCACCAATGGTTATTTCATTTACTAAATCTTCTATGGCATGAGCTACAGCACTAGACACAGTCCTATTATGTTCTGCACATCTGTAACCACACTGGTCTGCTTGGTTTCATTTGTGAGGGTAACGCACAGGCCGATGCATTGACAGCCCCTGCGTGGGCTGCTCCTGTACTGGACAAATGGCAGCAAGCAGTGTCTTCTCATGCCTTTTTTCATCAAGGTGTGCATCAGTTTGGCCTTAAAAATGGTGAAGCAAGGGACATTGTTGCATCTTGTGGAGACTGTCAACCTCACATACCATTGCCCTCAACAGGTGTTAATCCCCGCGGGTTACGAAGTCTGCAAATTTGGCAGACAGATGTGATGCATATCCCTGAGTTTGGTGACCTCAAATATGTTCACGTGTCAGTCAATACGCACTCAACTGAGTTGTGGGCCTCTGTCCACGCCGGGGAAAAGAGCAGAGATGTCATTGCACACTGGCGTCAAGCTTTTACTGCTTTAGGTGTTCCCCATCTTATCAAGACTGATAATGGCCCAGGTTATACAGAGATCAAAACTTCTAGCTTTCTTAACCAGTGGGGCATTTCTCATGTCACAGGTATCCCACATTCCCCTACAGGTCAAACTATTGCAGAACATACCCATCATATGCTAAAGAGAATGCTTGAAAAACAAAAAGGGGAATGCACGGTGAAACACCACAGTATCGGATATGGAAAGTGGTGCACACGCTAAACCACCTCACGGTACCTCCCAATGCAGAAAATCCTGTGATCTTAACTCATTTTTTATCATTGCAGGGAGCAGGAGATGAATTCCAGCCTAAGACCAGAGTCCTAGTTTGCAACCTTCAGACACGAGAATGGGAGGGTCCGTGGGAGCTTATCACCTGGGGACGTGGGTATGCTTGTGCTTCCACAGATGCCAGACCCCAGTGGGTTCCTGCCAGGTGTGTGCATCCTGCTACTGACCGTGGTGATGATGAAAAGCGACCTGAACCCAATCAGAGGCGATCTGAACCTCCAGCAGCTGACCCTGTGGAACAGTAAAAATGTTTGGGTCACCCTGAATAAGGCCTTAAATCAGACCACCTTTTGTGCCTCGCTTGCACAACCCGAGCAGCCTTTTCATACTTGTTTAGTGGGAGTTCCACTAAATGGCAGCGAACTCAGCCTTATTGTTGCAGATGTAACCAAGACCCAGAGAACCTCGATGACCGTTTGCAAGTCAATGAAGAATTGCACAGAACATTGGGACAGTTAGAACAATAGCCTTCCAATTACCTTAGAACCCCAGGAAACAGATATATTAGGGAGTTTACCAGCTGAAAGCCGTGTTTACTTTAACTATATTGATGGTCATGACACACGGGAAAAGAAAGAAACAATTCCACAAGATGTTTCCCCTAGCATAAATCTTTACCAAAATAGTTCTGCTTGGTGTCAACGCCTGGGACATGATAAAACAAAGCCCACTTCAGGAGTTGCAGTTGCAGGAAAATTGCCTCATGGTCTGTTTCTTATATGTGGAGATAGAGCCTGACCAGGGACTCCCAGAAAGATAAAAGGAGGACCTTGTACCATTGGTCGCCTGGGACTATTGACACCAACTCAGAAACTTTTATTAAATCACACTCACCTTCATGCACATGCATGATATAAGCGTAGTTTAGTATTGACACCTGTATGTAAAGATGACATATGGTTGTGGAATCGCACTGAGATGGTAGCTTCTTCAGTGTTTGCCCCCGGAATAGCAACAGCTAAAGCATTAGGAACACTAAACAGTGTTGGGTAATCAAACGAGCAAACAAAACTTCTCAAGTTTTGTATCAATTGGCAATGGATGTAGATAGTGTACATCATGCTACACTTCAAAATAGAGCTGCTGTTGATTTTTTGCTTTTAGCACATGGGCACGGGTGTCGGGATTTTGAGGGAATGTGTTGTATGAATCTATCAGACCATTCTGAATCTATATACAAAAGCATAGCAGACTTGCAGGCAGCAACTCAAAAGATAACACAGGACACGGGATTTTTTGGCATTGATGGGTGGTTGAATGGATGGGGTCTTAGTGTCTGTATCAAACAAGTAGAAAAACTAGGCCTTTATTGCCTCCTAGAGCTTATAATAATTGTATTGCTACTACCGTGTTTGTTATCTTTTCTGCAAAGGGCCCTGCAGGGGATGATAAACTGGGCTTTTGTAGTCGAAAAACAAAAAGGAGGAATTGTGGGAAATGACTGGATGGTAGGCCTTGAATTTGAGCAGTTGCAACTGTGAAGTTGTAAGGAATGTAAACAATCCAGGATGAGAAAGCAGAAAAGGAGAAAAACTGCTGTAAATAACAGGTGCTGGTTTTGAGATTTGCCAGCATGCGAAGAAGTGTCGACCACCTATCAAAAGATGAGTTTAGGCGCGTGAACAGGAGTACCTGACCAATGAAATATAATATGCTTGCGTGTGGACAGAGAAAAAGAATATAAATCTAAGCCTATTGTAAATAAAGATGCCTTGTGCCTTTGCCTGCCTAATTGCTGCCTGAGCGCATTTTTGACCGTCATCAGCCAGACCTAAAAGAGTTAACTGAGATATCTTGGTCTACTAAGAAACCTCAATACCTGTTTTGCTAGAAGAACATTTTAGGAGCACTGGTTAATATCATGTTCTGTTCTGCTCACTGCGCCAAAGACCTTATTATAGAAAGAATAGGAGTAGTACACACACAGTAATAAATTAGGTAAACTAGACATTTGAATAAGATCTAGAAGGCCCAGAGCCAGGATTTTGCAAGCTTGAAGAATTCAGGTCACCTAATTGAAGAGGTCAAATTGAGGAAGACGTCCATGGCAACCACCAGAGGGATGAAGGTTTGAGGAGAAGACCCCCACAGTAGAAGACTGTGCATGTCTGGAAAGACTCTGCCCAGAGACTAGCCTACTTATTAATATGTATGTTAAATGATGTAATCATGTATCTAAAGTGTATAAAATGTCTTGCTTTTGCACTTTCAAGTAGAGCAAGTTTGTCCAGTGTCAACTGACTTGCTCCCAACGTTTAATAAACAAATACCTTGCTGCTTAAAGATACAAAAGTCTCTAAGCAGTTTTTTGGACCGAGTTTTTCAACATCATCATCCCCTTCCCCCTTCAAAACTAGTTTAAAGCCCTCTTAATCAACCCTACCAACTCATAGGCTAGAGTCCTTTTGCCCTTGCTAGATAGATAAAGCCCATCTGATTCTAGCAGGCCTAGTGCCATAAAAATTGCCCCATGATGGAAAAAACCAAAATTCTGACAATGGCAGCAATTCTTAAGCCACTTATTGATAAAATGGGGTTTCCTGTTCCTCTCCTCATTCACCCCTGCTACTGCAGGAACTGAGCAGAACACCACCTGCACTCCTGTCCCATCAATCGACACAGAACCTTGAAGTCCTTTTTAATTACCCTGGTACCCCTCTTATCAATCTCATCACTGCCAGCCTGGACAACCAAGAGTGGATAATAATCAGAGGGACAAATTAGTTCAGGGAGTCTCCTGGCCCCTTACCTGGGCCCCAGGGAGGCAGTAGACTTCCCTGTGGGATGGGTCTGGTCAACATATGGGGTCCTGAGTTCCCCTCAGAAGGGAGTCACCTACTACAACTACCCTTCTTCTTAATAGCTGAGGTTGTGATCTGTCTGATAGACAGAGTGCAACTGGGAGACCCTCCAGACACATTTTTTTCTTGAGTGTCATATGCCGAATAATCTAGGTCCAAGGCCTAAGGCCTTGTACCTATTCTTTAAGGATACATGGGGAGGTAATGGGGGTCAGGAGGGGATTCCTTTAGCTCTTTGATCAGGGACCTGTTTCCATTCCCCCCCATCTACTAGGTCTTTTCCTTCCACTACACCAGGTTGCTCAAAGCCCCATCCAATCTGACCTTGAACACTTCCAGGGTTGGGGCATCCACTGCTTCTCTGGGCAATCTGCGTCAGTGCTTCGTCACCTTCACAATCAAGAATTTCTTCCCAATATCTAATCTAAACCTGCCCTCTGCCAGTTTGAAACCATTCCCCCTTTTCCTATCCCTACCTGCCCTTGTCCAAAGTCCCTCTCCAGTTCTCTTGTAGCCCCTGTAGGTACTGGGAGGTGCTCTGTCTCCCTGGAGCCTTCTCTTCTCCAGGTTGAACAACCCCAACTCTCTCAGCCTTTCTTCATAGGAGAGTTGATATCACTTATCTTTGACCCCTGTCAATGCTCTCCATAGACAGGAAGAACAAGACTTGGTCCCCAAAGTATGTCCACCATATTTAGGCTTAACTAACTGGATGAGACTGCAACATGCGATGGGAGGACGATAAATTTCCCCAAAACTTCACCCAGAGGTTTCGTGCCCTGTTGAGAAAGACACATGGTATGACAATGCTAACAGCACTGCCCCTCCCACTGCTGCCAGCCTCGGTGCCATCTCCTTGTCCTGCCACAGCACAGATAGGGTCAAGCACAGGAGGGACTACTTCTGTGGCCAGAGAGCTTTCAGAACCAGCTCCAGGTGCTGGTGGAGCTGCTGGCTCAAGTGTCACACTTTGGAAACAAAACCTTCAAGTGTCATTAGTCGTCTCAGGTAATTATAAAATACATCCAGTGCAATTCTGTAATCCTCTCTTTCATCATTTCAGGTGATAAGGGCAAGGCCATTCCTATTTTCAAAGTTGAACTTATTTACTGAAAGGTGTGATTTTAAACGCATACCAAGAGCAATGCAATCCCATAAACCTGCATTTTTTAACAGTCACTATGACCAGCAATAGCTTACATCATATCAAAGACTAAGCATCTCCATTATTAAATACCCTAAGATAAACCTGAATAAAATCAAGGCTTAGATCCCTCAACAGATATGTATATGTGATGGTTTGAGAGCTCCAAAATCCAATTCCCTAGTCCAAGGCCCCTCCCACATCTCAACCTAGTGTGATATGGGTTTTCCAGACAACCACACGAGAATCAAAATGGGGAAAGGAAATATATTACAATGACTGTACAAATAAATACTACAATACATTATATACAATCTTAATTATCTCTACCATGACATAAGTATTTACAATGGATCAAATCTCTTCTCCCCTCCAAATAAAAGTCCAGGAGGGAAGAAGGAAAGATCCTTTCCACTTTCAGAGCAGCAATGTTTCTAAGGCAGCAGGTTCTCTTCTTCTCTGCAGCAGTTGTAACTGGATTGTTGTAGTTGGATGTCTTCCAATACACACAAGGGAGTCTCCTTTCACCCCTTTAGACCCTTCAACTCCAAGTGAAGGTCTCACCCATGGACTGCCAGCAGGGACAAAACTCGCTTCACCACAGGCATATCACGAAGTGCAGGGGTATCTTCATGAAAGTCCCTTCCTCAGGGGATTCACCCCTGAGTCAGAACGTCTAGGGCAGTTTCCAGTTGAAAGCCTTTACCTCAAGAGTTCTATCAGAGCTCCTGTACTCTGTCTCAGGTTGCCAGTTTGGCAACAGTGGTGAGGGGGGAGCGACCAAGGTCATCCCCCTCTGCATTCCTTCTCCGTCCCGGTCCAGCTTTCCAGGACGCTTTGAGCTTCTCAGTTCCTCTCTCTCCGGTGCTGCATGTTGCATTTTAGGACTTCCATCCAGTAGGAGTCCACCACTCCAACTTAAGAGGAGTCTCAAAAGGGTTTTGGGAGGTCTGGACTGAACCAGACCTCCCAAAACTCTGTGTAGAGCTTAGTCTTGCTCTCTCTCTCTCTTCATTAGACATCTCTGTGTTGCTGCCTGCCTGTTGTTTCTGCTTGGTCTTATCTCTTCTGGGTCTCTGCCACCGCTCCGGTCAGTGCAGTTCTGCCACTGCTACTGCTGCTGCTGCTCATAGTGAAGAAACATCCCCCAGCTCATAGCTACAGATACATAGTCCAGCTTAACACTGTTCCAAGTCTCTGCAGTCCCCCCGGTTGTGGGGGTCAGAACCCCCCAGGGGCTCTTGCCCTTTTCTGCTCATGGCTTTCACAACATGGCTACTTCTTCTAACACCACGTGGAAACATGTCTGATAGTTTCTTCCTTGTGCACACTATAACTCACTCTCAACTTGCAGTCTCCCTTGGAGGCGTGGGTTCGTATCCCACTTCTGACACCAAAAAATGTTGTGCAAGTTTCGAACTGGCTTCCTACCAAGTCCCCGAAACCCGACAACAAGGACCTGCTTCCCAGAGAGGGAAGAAAAAAAAACTACCTAAACAACCAAAGCTATAGTAAAAAATATATATATATTTTACATATGAGACAGATATATACAATGAGAATATTACACACTACAACTCCAGAAATCCCAAACAACTCCCCAAAAGGGAAGAGGGGAGGGAGAAGGGAAAAGGACAAAAAGGGACAAAGACCAAACAAGTCAACCAACCAACTGAAGGTAAATTAGCAAAATCTCACCACTTCCCTTTGAACAAGCAGGATGGTTAGACACGGTCCAGCACTCTCCCCTCACGCGTGGTAGATAACAGCAGTCACTGTAGGCCTCAGCTCCAGATAAGCCAGACCGAGACAGGGACCCACCGTTCTCGAACCTCGCCGGAAAGGAAGAGAACGAGGTCCCTCCTGCTGGCTTTATTTATACCTCAAGTTACGTAAAGGAATAGCATGGAATACTTCCGTGATCATTACCCTAGTTCCCTCCTGGTTACAAGCTGGTCTCCAGGAAGGCCTAGAGTGAAACCATCACAGTATATAAAGAAAAGTTTGCATCCAATTTTCACTGATCAGTCATACTTATTGATTTTGAAATCAGACTTACTTGATTCACCAGAAGACAGGTTTTCAGCATCCACTACATCTACAGTTACATGCTACTAAACTTTTTGTTTTCTGTATGTTTTATGGGGTAAATTACTTTTACTTTACAACAAAAGGCAATCTTCAACTACAATATAGTACTGAAAAATTTTAAAATATAATATTGAGGAAAATAAAGACCACTATATTTGTTAGATGGTGTGTGTACCTGTATTATTCATGTATTCTGCTTATCCTGAGGAAAAAAATGTAGCTCATACTGTGCTAAAATCCCACTCTAGAAGATTATAAGTCCCTCTTATACAAAACCATCTGATCAACATTTTTAATTCTGATAACAAAACATGACAGTCTCAAATTCTACTAGCTAAAAAGTAGACTGTCTGGTTAAATAAGTAAATCAGGGAAATCAGGGTGGACTCAAGTTATCCCAACTAAAAAAAATATATCTGTTCTTACAGAGTGTCTCAGACTGAAGAGACTGGAATGTTTGCTGAAGAGGATGAGTTATGAGATAGACCAAACTTCTCTCTCTCAGCAATTGTAAATTCAAAATTAAGGGACTTTAATCAAGGAAGTGTGAAAAAAAAGAAGAAATAACAACCTTTTATTAAAAGATATATGTATATTGGTAAGAACAGTAACAGAACATAAAAACAACTGAACAAGAGTCCTGTACCCAGAAGTTCCCTTCAAACAAAAGAAAAAGTCCGAATACTTCTCTGTCTTCTAGTGCAGTTCTAATCACGGTTGGCGGGGGCGCTGTTGGATCACTGGAGGTGTAGAACCTGCAGTTCTCTGTGTTGACTTCTGCGTTGACTTGCAGGGGGCACTGTAGGGCTCTGACAGTCACCACGCGGGGAGGGGGTCTGGTGGATGGTCTTGGGTCGTGGGAGAAGCCAAAAAAGAAAATGGGGGACCCTTCCCCCAATGGAAGAAAGGGGGAAAGGAAAGCAGTCCACCCCCAATGGAACTCATTGTTGGTCCTAGATGATGGTGTCTCAAGGCTCCTCTTCTCTCTCCCTCAGTGAGTACAGAGATCTCCGATGAAAACACAGTAGGTTCCCGCTGGAGTCACGACACAGTGTGCAAAGCCAGCCGAGACCAGTGATCCGGTTTCACCAGGACGAGAAGCCAGAAAAACCCTGCTTCCAGGCCTTTTCTCCGAAAGTACCCGCACACAGACTCTGTTCGTTCTAGAGAGCGAACTCCCCAGTCTGTCTCTCTCCCCCTCCCCGAGCAGAGCCAGCCACCGCCTCCCAAAACTCCTCCCCTCTCCCCCCAACCTCTGATGGGTCATCAGTTAGGAATGCGACCTGGTCAGTTAGTTCTTTTGTAAGGCTAATTGACTCCCTTCCCTCTTTCCATTCAAACTCCATCTTTCCTACAGTGGGGGGGCAAGGGGAAGAAAAAATTCTCCTGGATTTCTAACCTATAACACATAGCAATAAACTTTCACTCTTTTTTTTAGGTAATGAAAATAATAAAACGCCTCTAATGTCTTCTCACTATACAAATATTACCATAGTTATATTTTCTAGAAAATTAAATCTATTAAAGAAAATACAAGTTCCATATGCTCCACTAAACTTTAAACTATTAAAGCCACAGAACCCAAAAATTTTCCCATGCAAAGTAACAGAGGTTAGCATCAGTATTTTGTAGACTAAAGTGTCAGGATCCTTTCTATCTGGTAGTCACCCGTCTCTCAGATCAGATCAGCTGGGATTCCTTGTGATACAAGAATACAAACTGGATGGAAATGAAGGTGAACGTAGAAACCCAATGACACGTTTAAGATAAGTGAAGATGCTCAAAACTGACAGGCATCAAACCAAAGTACCAAATTCAATCTTTATGAAATCAGAAAGTGGCATTTAGAAGGCTCCAAAGGTTTACTCCCTGTTATAGGTTTGAAAAGAGATGTTGGAATTTTTTCCCAATATCAATTACTGGACAGTGTGCACCTACAATGAAAGTCCCCTCCCATCCATTTTTTCCAGGGTGGGAGGAGGCGGGAAGGGGGAAGGAGCGGGGTTGTGTGCAGAGAGGCAGGGGAGTGGAGGAGGTTTCTCTATAAAACCAGTCAGTGTCATGCCTCCTGATATGGTTTGAAGTTGGTTCCCTGCCAAGTCTCCAAACCTCACCACAAGAAGTCCCCCGTCCCCCCAAACCTCAGGGAGAAGAGGGAGAAAAACAACCAAGAAAACCCAAAACAAGAGAGAGACAGTTAAAGTGATATATATAAATATATTTACACCTATATTACAGTTATATACAATTGAAATATATATACAATTTCACAAGGGAAAGGGAAGGGGGAAGGGAAAGGGAACAAAACCAAAATAAAATATATATATATCCCAATCAGTAGCCCGAGATCTAGTAACTAAAGAGTTAGCAAAGAAATATCCCACCACTCTCCTTGGGACAACTGAGAGTCGCTCCCGGACGATCGCCGGCAACCTCCGCCTCCCAAGGTCGACAAGGCCTTACCAGGTCTCGCTCCCCAACACGGCAGACTCAACAGCAGGGAACCTGCACCTCCAAGCGGTCGGAAGGAAAGAGAACGAAGACCTTCCCTCCTTTCTTCTTATAGTCTGGTTTACGTAAAAATCGTAGGGAATACTGGCTAAATGTGGACCCTTCCTTGGTTACAAACTGGTCACCAAGGAAGGTCTAGCCCAAACCACCACATTCTCCACCCCTTATTCCATACTATTTTTACGTAACACCTATATCTCACCTTCGTCTACATCCTGCGTGAACATATACACATATACATATATATATATATAGTCCTTGTTGATCTCTCGGCGCAGTTGTCTTGTCGTTGGAAATCAATACTGACATTAGTTCAGTTCAGTCCAGATCTTTGGTCTCCTCAGTCACAATTGCAGTTCTGATTTTTTTTTGACTGTTTCATCATACTGGGCTGTCTCATCACTGGATATTGACATCAGTTTAGCTCAGGTCTCTCTCTCTCTCTCATCTGGTGACTGGTTTCCTGTAAAACACAACTCAGGACATACAATTAGTTTTTCCCCAAGGCTAAGTTTCCTTGAGGCACACACTGGATCACTCCGTCCTTCCTCATTATCCACCATGTATGTCCTGGTCCTTGAGCAAAGACAATCCCACGAATGGGTTTGTCTTGACCTGAGGCAGGGGTAACCCAAACAGCTTTCCCTAGCATTCCCCTCAAATGGATTGCTGGAACTTTGTCTCCATCAACAACGTGGAGGGATTCTACTTGTGCAGGGTCAGCTCGATTGACAGAACCCCTGGTGTTAACTAGTCAGGTGACCTTGGTTCTTATCCCAATTTTTGTAAGCTCCCTCACCTAGTGCCT
The DNA here is from genome assembly GCF_003945725.1 of Corapipo altera. Classification (NCBI taxonomy): domain Eukaryota; kingdom Metazoa; phylum Chordata; class Aves; order Passeriformes; family Pipridae; genus Corapipo; species Corapipo altera. The sequence continues at coordinate 56,158 of NW_020885013.1, read as the reverse complement.
TGAGAGTTGTCTTCAACAGTCCATTACATCTTTCAACCTTCCCAGCAGCTGGTGCATGATAAGGAATGTGGTACACCCAATTGATACCATGTTCCCTCACCAAAGTGGTAACTAAGTCATTTTTGAAATGAGTCCCGTTGTCCGACTCAATACGTTCTGGGGTCCCGTGTCGCCACAGGACTTGCTTTTCAAGGCCCAGAATGGTATTCCAGGCTGTTGCGTGGGGCACTGAAAAAGTCTCCAGTCATCCAGTGATTGCTTCCACCATGGTAAGTACATAGCACTTACCTTGGCGGGTCTGTGGCAGTTTGATATAATCAACCTGCCATGCCTCTCCATACTTATACTTATCCCATCATCCACCATACCACAGAGGCTTCAGTCTTTTCACCTGCTTAATAGCGGCACAAGTCTCACAATCATGGATAACTTCAGAAATGATATCCATGGTTAAATCCACCCCTTGGTCTCGTGCCCATCTGTGGGTGGCATCTCGGTCCTGATGACTGGAAGCATCATGGGCCCATCGAACTAGGAACAGTTCTCCCTTCTGCTACCAGTCTAGGTCTACTTGTGACACTTCGATCTGTGCAGCTCAGTCCGCTTCTCTGTTGTTATCATGTTCTTCATTAACTCGCATCTTGGACACATGGGCATCTACATGGTGGACTCTCACATTCAGACTCTTTGCTCTGGCAGCGATGTCCTGCCACAAGTCAGTAGCCCAGATGGGTTTTCCTCCACGTCTCCAGTTCATCTTCTTCCATGGGTCTAACCATCCCCATAGGACATTGGTTATCAACGGTGTAGAGGTAGAGTCTTGGTCATCCTTCTCGTTCGGCAATGTCCAGGGTCAATTGGACGGCTTTGAGTTCCGCAAACTGACTCGACTCACCTTGACCTTCGACAGCTTCTGCCACTCGTAGTGTGGGATTCCAAATGACTGCTTTCCACTTCCGGTTCCTTCCTACAATACGGCAAGAACCATCAGTGAAAAGGGCATAACGCCTTTCTTCATCTGGTAGTTCATCAAATGACGGAACTTCTTCAGCTCTGCTCACTGGCTCTTCTTCTTCTTCTGCCAGACTGAAGTTCCCACTTTCAGGCCAATTTGTGATAACCTCCAGAATTCCAGGGCGATTTGAGCTTCCCAATCGTACACGCTGTGTAATCAAGGCTATCCACTTGCTCCACGTAGCATCGGTGGCATGATGCGTAGGGGGCACCTTCCCTTTGAACATCCAACTCAGGACTGGTAGTCGGGGTGCTAGGAGGAGCTGTGTTTCAGTGTCAACCACTTCTGAGGTTGCTTGTATGCCTTCATAGGCTGCCAGAATTTCCTTTTCCACAGGAGTGTAGTTGGCTTCAGACCCCTGTAGCTTCGGGTCCAGAAGCCAAGCGGTCGTCCTCGCTTCTCACCAGGCACCTTTTGCCAGAGGCTCCAGGAGGGACCTTTATCTCCAGTTGCAGTGTAAAGTACGTTCTTCACGTCTGGTCCCATCCGAACTGGTCCAAGAGCCACAGCATGTGCAATCTCTTGCTTGATCTGTTTAAATGCCTGTTGTTGTTCAGTACCCCATTGAAAGGTATTCTTTTTACGGGTCACAAAGTGAAGAGGGCTCACAATCTGGCTATACTCAGGAATGTGCATTCTCCAGAAACCTATGGCCCCCAGGAAAGCTTGCGTCTCCTTCTTGTTGGTCAGTGGAGTCATGGTTACAATCTTATTGATGACATCTGTTGGTATCTGTCATCGTCCATCTTGCCATTTCACCCCTAGGAACTGGATCTCTCTGGCAGATCCCTTGACCTTGTTCTTCTTGATGACGAAACTGGCGTCAAGGAGAATCTGGATGATTTCCTCTCCATTCTCGAAAACTTCTTCCACTGTGTCCCCCCATACAATGATGTCATCAATGTACTGGATATGTTCTGGGGCCTTGCCCTTCTCCAGTGTGGCCTGAATCAGTCCATGGCAGATGGTGGGACTGTGCTTCCACTCCTGGGGCAGTCAGTTCCACGTGTACTGCACACCTCTCCACGTGAAAGCAAACTGCGACCTGCACTCTGCTGCTAAGGGAATGGAGGAAAATGCATTGACGTTGTCAATAGTGGCGTACCACTTCGCTGTCTTGGACTCCAGTTCGTACTGGAACTCCAACATGTCTGGTACAGCAGCACTCAATGGCGACATGACTTCATTCAAACCACGATAGTCCACAGTCAGTCCCCATTCGCCATCGGACTTACGTACAGGCCAAATGGGTCTATTGAAGGGTGAGTGTGTTCTACTAACCACCCCTTGGCTTTCCAACTTGCAGATCATCTTATGGATGGGGATCACAGCATCTCGATTCATCCGGTACTGTCGCCTATGCACTTAGTGGTTGTTGGCACTCGCTGGTCCTCGACTAGCAGTAATCCTACAACAGAAGGATCTTCTGGGAGGTTGGACAGGGGAGATAATCATTTGGATTCCTCTTCAGTCACCGCGGTTATACCAAAAGCCCATCGGTACCCCTTTGGGTCCTTGAAGTATCCTCTCCTGAGGTAATCCATGCCAAGAATGCAAGGGGTTTCTGGTCCCACCACAATGGAATGTTTTTCCCATTGGTCTCCTGTCAGGCTTATCTCGACCTATACCACCGACAGCTCTTGAGACCCTCCTGTCACCCCAGAAATTGAAACAGTCTCTGTGCTCACATGTCCTGAGGGCATTAACGTACACTGTGCTCCAGTATCTATTAAAGCTTGGTATCTCTGAGGATCTGATGTGCCAGGTCATCGAACCCACACAGTCCAGTAAACTCTGTTATCTTTTTCATCCCTCTCCTTCTCCTGGCAGAAGGCAGGGTCCCTCTATTGGTTCCGGTCAGAGCATTCACCATCGGATCTTTACTTCGGCTTGTCAGAGGCTTTCTTGTCATCCTGGAAACGGACTCCAGACCTCCTGCATCTAGGAGATTTCAGTTCTCTTTCGAAGAAATCTGTATCTACTACATAGATGACTTTCTTATCAGCTTCCTTGCATTTTAGTTCTCTCACTCTGACCTCTGGAAGTAGGGTCACCATCCCACTTCCTCATATTTTCTCCTTGGGCACGCAGATAGGACCACAGTTCACTGCACTTAGATCTACGTTTAGGGTTTTCACTCCTGCGTGTGACAGAAGGAGATCGCGAGTGGGACCGGGACCAAGATCGAGATCGTGGTCGAGACCGGTCTGCTGATCTGTCTCTGTAGCGTCTATCCCTGTGGTCTCCGTAGTCATCCTCATAATCAGAGCACCCACAAGACTCATCTCTCTCAGGTCTTTGTCTGTAACTAGAATCAGAATAGTCTCTAGAAAACTCATTCCTAGATTCTACTGCTTCTTCTAGATGTACACAGCATGCCTGTAAGCATTTCTTGTGTGTTTGGAAGCATTATTCCTGTCAAGGTATGAACATATGATGCAGGAGTACCCTGGATTATCTTCTTCCACATGGACATTGTGCAAGTGACACCCTCTGGGTCATCAGCGACGGGATCATATTGAGTGTCATCATACATGACTTCCAACAATACCAATTCTCTTAGGTACTGGACGACGTCTTCTACCTTGGTCCACTTCCTCATGGGGCATGGTAAATAGTCCTTAAATGGAAACCTTTGTCTCGCACTTAAAACAAGTCGCGCCCAAAGACTGAGGTCTGGTCTCGCCCCTGCAATTAAGTGATCAAGTTCACGGTCTTTGGAGATGGATGCTAGTTGTTCTGCTTCAGCAGTTGACAATATGTGACCTCTAACCCCATGGTCTCAGCATCGGAACAACCACTATAGAATTCACTCACCAGGCCGACGAGTGTGATCTTTTTGTATGTCCCGGAGTTCTGCTGGGGTCCTTGACCACAACTCTGTAGTTTCTGCTTTCGGGGGTGGTACTGCTCTTGGAGGTGGAGGTAGAGTTTTGGCACTGGTATCAGTATCAGTCCCCTCTCCGTTATCTTCTGACTTGTTTTGATCCCCATCTGGTCGTAGGCTTAAAGTTTCGGGCACCGATACCCACGACTTCCTTTTCACTACAGGGGCGAGAGGTATCTCAGATGGTGTAGTCTGGGTTCCGCTTTCAGTGCATGTAGTAGAGGTGGCATTGGTCTCAGGTGGCAGGGTTTGAGTTTCCGCCTCAGCCTTAGCCTTCCGAGCATAGTCCACAGCAGTTCGATAGGCACTCGCCAGGCCCCAATACAAAGCAAAAAACTGCATATTTGGGTCCTCGTAAGAAAAACACCCTTCTGTCAGACGACGTGCCACCTCATCAGGATCAAACACCTTCTCTGGTGTGAAATCCCAACTAATGGGAGGTGTCAAGTGCCCTACCAATTTACCAAAGTTTGCCCAGATTCCTTGCCATCCAGGGACTGGTTTTCTTAAGACCCTTCCCAAAGTTTCAGCAAATCCCTTTGAGTTTTGGCATTTCCTGCAACAAGAAAAGCAGTACCACACCACCTTTCCAATGTTAAACAGTACTTCCATGGTTTTTAGGAATAGCAGAACCACTGCCAAACAATTTAGGTAAGGATTGGGGCCAATTTTGATCACAGGGACCTCAGTCACTAGGCCTTTAATGTCATAATTAAGGAAAGGCAGATATTGGTAGATGCCTTCTGGGTTAGTTCTCCCTGGATACCCAGAAGCATATATGAAAATGGCCAAAATAACCAGGAAAATGAATAAAAAGGCCATTTTTATATATTTTTTCTTCCTTTGTTCCCAAACAAAGTTATGTTTATATAAACAATAGGTTCTTGGCAACTCTCCCAGCAATGTTCCCAAACAATGGGCAGTGTTTGCACCAACTTGGTTCCCTTCCCAGACTTGTTCCCAAACAACCGTGGTAAAACCAAAACAAACCAGAGATAACCAGAGATAAACCAGGCTGAAACACCAGATAAGGTGACATGGTTTGAAACTGGTTCCCTGTTAAGTCTCCAAACCTCACCACAAGAAGTCCCCCGTCCCCCTCCCTAAACCTCAGGGAGAAGAGGGAGAAAAACAACCAAGAAAACCCAAAACAAGAGAGAGACAACTAAAGTGATATATATAAATATATTTACACCTATATTACAGTTATATACAATTGAAATATATATACAATTTTACAAGGGAAAGGAAAGGGGGAAGGGAAAGGGAACAAAACCAAAATAAAATATATATATATATCCCAATCAGTAGCCCGAGATCTAGTAACTAAAGAGTTAGCAAAGAAATATCCCACCACTCTCCTTGGGACAACCGAGAGTCACTCCAGGACGATCGCCGGTAACCTCCATCTCCCAAGGTCGACAAGGCCTTACCAGGTCTCGCTCCCCAACACGGCAGACTCAACAGCAGGGAACCTGCACCTCCAAGCGGCTGGAAGGAAAGAGAACGAAGGTCTTCCCTCCTTTCTTCTTATAGTCTGGTTTACGTAAAAATCGTAGGGAATACTGGCTAAATGTGGACCCTTCCTTGGTTACAAACTGGTCACCAAGGAAGGCCTAGCCCAAACCACCACACCTCGGAACCCCTCTTTGTCTGTAGGACTTACTGTCCACCAACCGACAGCCACCCTCGGTTTTGACCCCACCCCTCTTTTCCCTGAGAAGTTTTTTTTTCCTCCCCGCCTGACACTGCCGTCCAGGAACAACTGGGAGAGCCCCCGGCTGACCAGTGAAGCAGGCGTCCTCCTTCAGTTTCTCTGGTTGCCCCCTCCTTTTTCCTGAGAGGTTTGTCTCCCCGCCTGGCACCTCCATTGGGGAGTGATGATTCAAAGGAATCCTTAAACAATATGTAAATGCACACTTTTATTTCCGGCTGGAGCAATGCAAAGGTGTTTCGCCCCCCCCATGCATTCCACTGAGAAAAGAAACACAACAACTTTTATACATTTGGAAGGAGTAAGTTTCAAAAATTATCTATCATATACACTCTTTGTGAATTGGTACGAAGCATGCCTTATCTAAATAGACATTCGGTTACCTATCCCTATTTTTATTATTATAGAGTAGTTACACAAAGCTTTATCATTTCAAGTAGTTGTTTTTCCCCCACCCCTGTCCTGTCTCCCTTTCAATGCTACGTGCTAAAACCCTTTCTTTTCCCGCTTTCCCTGTCAGTCCTTTATATTATTTGTTTAGTTCCCCTTTATCTTAACTGCCCACAATTTGGGCAGAAACCTATTTGCAAGTGGTTACAATTCTGCAAAGTCACACTTCATGTTAACATGGGTAAATTTTTATTTTATTTTGTCTTGTCTTTATTTCAATGACCGGGAGAGTCATTCCCCCCCGACTGTCTTGGAGCAAGGTATTCTGCCCCGGGTTGTGGGGTTGCATTATCAGAGCATCTTCCCGCAGTCGCTGCCTGACCTGGGACTGGCGGGAAAAAACCCTTTCATTGTTGGCCAAGGAGCCACCACTGATCAAGTGGTTGTGAGCAGTTGTTGAGTTGCCAGGGACAGCCTGCCCTTGGTCCCCCTGATTTCTCATGGGACTCCCATCTGGGGAATTAAGACTTTGTTCTTGAAAGTTTTGGTTGCACCATTGTTGTTTATTTGGGTTTTTTTAATAAAGAGTTGTTATTTTCCTTTGCCAAACCTTTCACCTGAAACCTCCTAATTTCAAAGTTATAATAACTTAGAGGGAGGAGGTTGGTTCTTCTTTTCTAACCCGCCCTCCATAACAAACATTTGTGTCTTGCTAAACTAAGACATTTAATTGGCACTCAAATCATTTAATTGGCTATAGAGGAAGAGTAGAAATGGGGTAACAGTTTTTTGAGTAATCCTTCTGTGTATTGCATATAGAGACCCCATTAGGTATCATCATGTGGTCCAGCTTTTTTTGGCATATGACTGTGTCTATGGTTTTTCCATTTATGGATCACTACTTAAACAGGGACACCATGGTTACAATAATTGTGGTTGCTATCAAGTTTGTAAACTGGTACCAGTGGGTGAAGAATTCTGGTCCTGTAACTCTTCTTTGGAATATATATACATGGCTGCATTACTATCACAACCCACGTTCCTATTTGTGGGGTTTTACTGATAATAGTACCTATTTTGGGAGAGGAACACAGGGGAATGCTTTGTTCCATCCCTTCACCCACTTCTCATCCGACCCTACCACAACAGTTTCTGAAGGGTTGAATTTGCCCCTGGATGTTAAAGATACTATATTCTTGATGATGTTTTTACTGTGTTTGTTCAGTGTGGTCTTCCCAGCATTTAGAGACAGGGTGAGATTGTCTTTGGCAACTGCCCCAAGATCTACCCCAGACAATAGGGACCCTACCCAGGAACCTGTCCAACCACCTGCCACTGTGCAAAAGTCTGCCACAGTCCAACAACTTGCCCTAGACATAAATCACCCTGATTGGATGGGAGCATGGGAGGAGGTAGGCTGGGTGCTGAAGGAATACTCTCCCCCGATTGTTTGGAAGCTTTCACCTGACCAAACACAGATCCCCTGTAAGGTTGTTGAGTGCCTGAAAGAACATCGGTCCATAAATTTCAGAGATGGACAGTTCATAGCAATGTGCTGGACCTTAGCCCACACTTACCCCACCATGGTCTGGACTGTGTAACACCACCTACAGTCAGAAGAGAAAGACAGTGGAGTAGAGAAACCAATAGATATCACAAGTGCTCAGTCCCCAGTCATGCCAGAAGGGAAGTCACAGCCAGCAGAAGTGACCCCAGTGCAAAGGAAGAAGTATAAAGTCAAGTAAGTCAAGTCAACACACCCAGTCAACGAGGACAGGGAACCAGGGCCTTCACAACCAATGGAGGACCCAGAGTCTGAGATGATTACCTAATCCCTGTCATATGACCAGCTCTGCAATATGCGGAACGACGTTACTTGATGCCAAGATGAGCCCATTTTGACCTGGTTGATTTGAGTGTGGAACCTTATGGGTGAAGGTTTGCCACTTGATGGCAACGAAGCAAGGTATTTGGGATCCTTGGCCCAGGATGTGGGTATCAAGCAAGCATTCGTGCGGGAGTCAAAACGCCTTTCTCTCTGGGAGCGACTTCTAACAAGTGTGAGAGAGAAGTTTGTTTACAGAGACTTCTTGCAGCAGTACCATCATGAAACAACCTGGAAGACCATGGAGGAAGGTATCCAACGTCTGAGAGAAATGGCACTGTTAGAGATTGTGGCAGTTTGAGCCACATTAGAAATCCAAAATCCAATTTCCAGGCTCCCCCACCCCTTCCCACAATTTATCCCAACAGTGGAGAGAAACTTTCAGGCCAGAGGCTTCTATAGGGAAAGGGGGAAGTATATACATTTATTTACACAAATAAATACTATATAAACTAAAGGTAACTATATATATATATTATTACACTTCTATCAGTCCTTTTAAGCCCCTCCCTTTGACTTTAGTCCAGGAAGAGCCTTTCAAGGTTGCTGGGTAAGGCAGTCTTTCTCTCATGGGAGTGTTCTGGGCCCCTGAACACTCCCTAACCAACCTTCAGCTGTTTGCTACAGTCTTTCTCCTCACGAAGTCTAAGAAAATAGCTTTGAGTCCTTTCTCCTTCGTCCTGCGTCATTTCTGCTGTGTGATCTCTCCCTCTCAGTCTCATACCTCAGTTCGTAGGCTGCTGCAGTGTTGTTCAGCTTATCAAGCGTCCTCCTAGTCAGTTTTCGGTTGCCCCCAGTCAGCTTTGGCAGGGCAACTCCCGAGCTCTTGACCCGTCTCAAATTTCTTGCCTGAAGTTCTTCCAGCATATTGCAACAAATCACAACTGTTTCTTCTGGCAATCGAACCGCCTCTGGCCCGTCTCTTGGTTCAGCTTCAATGCTGAGTCTCTCCTCCACTTTACAGTGGAGGGAAAGAAAAGGCCCCCCTCCACAGCTTAACTGCAGAAAGGAGGGGGAAGAGGGTTTGGCTGCAAAGCCTGCCTCTCTCCTCTTACCTCAGGTGCTGTGAGTCACTTCCCTCACAAACACTCACTCTAAATGCTGCCTCTAACTCTGGCCTAGGCAGAGTTGGGGGGTCGCAGGGCTCCCCTCCCCCCTGGAGGGGGGGAAGAAGGAACCCATCCACCGCCCGACCTTCTACACCTACATGCAACAGACACCAACAGAAAAAACTGCCAACAACTTCCAGTGGCTGTGTATATATGATTTTGAGCAGAAGCGAACAAGACAAGTGGTGATTGGTTCTCCAGGGAACACTGCCCTGGCATCTGAAACCAGACAAGGTCTAGAAAGTAGGTAGAGAGTTAAAAGCAGAA